>NC_072447.2:134070500-134373750 GCF_028878055.3 Symphalangus syndactylus | reverse complement strand
ATGAAATAAAAGAGGATACAAACAAATGGAAGAACATTCCATGCTCATGGGTAGGAAGAATCAATATTGTGAAAATGACCATACTGCCCAAGGTAATTTATAGATTCAATGCCATCCCCATCAAGCTACCAATGACTTTCTTCACAGAATTGGAAAAAACTACTTTAAAGTTCATATGGAACCAAAAAAGAGCCCGCATCGCCAAGTCAATCCTAAGCCAAAAGAACAAAGCTGGAGGCATCACCCTACCTGACTTCAAACTATACTACAAGGCTACAGTAACCAAAACAGCATGGTACTGGTACCACAACAGAGACATAGATCAATAGAACAGAACAGAGCCCTGAGAAATGATGCCACATATCTACAACTATCTGATCTTTGACAAACCTGACAAAAACAAGAAATGGGGAAAGGATTCCCTATTTAATAAATGGTGCTGGGAAAACTGGCTAGCCATATGTAGAAGGCTGAAACTGGATCCCTTCCTTACACCTTATACAAAAATTAATTCAAGATGGATTAAAGACTTAAATGTTAGACCTAAAACCATTAAAATCCTACAAGAAAACCTAGGCAATACCATTCAGGACATAGGCGTGGGCAAGGACTTCATGTCTAAAACACCAAAAGCAATGGCAACAAAAGGCAAAATTGACAAATGGGATCTCATTAAACTAAAGAGCTTCTGCACAGCAAAAGAAACTACCATCAGAGTGAACAGGCAATCTCCTTGGGATTTTCTTCCTCACCCTTTCATGGCCCTCTGTCATGCAGAAGGGAGGTTTTCAGTTCGTATACAGATCTTTCAACAGCAAGAGTCAGTAGGGACAGAGTTAATCCCACCTGCCCTGGTCTCTAAATATTATTTTATATGCTTCCTGTAGGCTTGGTGCTCTCACCTCCTGCTGTTAATCAGAAGTTTTATTATTGCCTCGCTTAGCCAATCTGCAAAGCACTCACTCCCTCTTCCCCAGACACGCGTCAGTGTCTCTAGCCCAGGGCTTCTCACAAAGCTGGTGCTCAGCTGTTGAATAATGTCATGACTTCAGTGCTGCTGTGACCACTTGTAAAGACCATGTTTTCGTTTTCTCAGAAAAACAAACTGCAATTTAGGTACACTATCACTAGGTGGAACTAGTCTATTAGAGCAACTTAAGTCCAAGTTTGAGCTCTGGCTATGTTGCAGATAAATAAGTGCACTGTTCAGACTTTTTCTAGAATCATAAATAAATCACTTTATTAAAACTGTTGAACTCCAATTTAGACAGCAGAGTAGATAATTCTTTTAAATGCAACGAGCACCCCAGGTAGAGTCTGTTACCTTTCTTTATTGATTTCTTCACTTCCCTTCATCATTTCAACTGGAATCTTAACTTAGCATCAAGAGTCTCTTCAGTACTTTTCATTCAGCCTTGGAGCTACTTTGACGTCAAAGCCCCTCAGATGCGTATCTCTCAATGCTAGCAAAGCCTGAAGTGTAGGTCTCAGCCACAGGCAGTCTATTCACCTTGCCTCGACTGTTTGAGCTAATTATAGAGAACAACCTCTTTGCCCACTAAGGAAGAGAAATAGTCTTCGCAGACGTGTGATGGTGCTGAAAGTGTACAAGCTACCCCCTCCCTTAGTCACTTTGCTTCAAATCAGAAAATATACTTTCTTACTTGACACCTTCTAGATTCCCTCCTCCCATCAGCTCTCTGAACTCGCTGGGGGCTGCTGGCTTAATTTCCACAGTAGCTGCAGTTAATTAGTATCCCAGGGTAACTGACTTTCCTTAGCAACAGAAGTAACAATGGCTTTGGCTCACAAATTACCTTAGCTATGGTTTTCTTCCGCTGGTAAAACATAGTTAATACTCAAACACAGGTTTTGAACAGCAAATTAATCTGATGTCTACTCATCAACAAATATTTATTAAGCTCCTACTGTGTGCAAGTCAGAGAACTAACCACTGAGTATAGAGAGTTGAATTTGCTATGGTCCTTTCTCGTGAGGAACCAAAAAAGGAATTGGGAAAAGAAGATAGAAAATCAAGTAAGTCTACAACATGATAGCATTAAATTCAGGGCTTGGTTTGAAGACTTGGAGGTTGTCTGAGGAGAGTGAAGGTCTTTGGGCCTGGGTGAGGTGAGTCTTGAACTTGACAGCCCAACTCTGGAGTCTGACAGATTTTAATTCAAATCCTAACTTTGGCACTAGCTGTGTGATCTTCAGCAAGTTACTTAAACTTTATGAGCTTCAGTTTCCTTTCCTATAAACAAGGAAGACTAAAGTTCATTTCAAAAGGCTTATGTGAGGGTTAAAAATTACATAAAACATCAAGCATATTGCTGTGTCAATAATTATCCCTTTCATCATTGGTAACTCAGTGTCAAAGGAGGCTCCATAGGCTTTATCTAGGTGAAGGAGAAGGGGATAGAGTTTGCATTTGGAAGGTAGTGCCAAGGGCAACTGAGACAGGCTAGGAAGGAAAGGCAGAAAAATTAGCTTACACTGAGAGGCTGGGAGTAGTGGGGACTTTGTATTGGAAAGGTAGCTGAGATTTTGTCACAAGAACTCTCAGTTAAAATGTCAAAGCTGGAAAGGACCTTTAAAAATAATCTGATGGTCCAAGCTTTTCATTTGACTGATGACACGACTTTCCTTTCATGGATCCTAAGTTTCCTCCTAAGATGTCTCTTTTAATTGTGAAGTAGAGTTTTACTTTTAAATTAAATGTAAAAGTTAATATTCATCTTCTCCATATTATTCATGGTTTTAAACTTCCCTCACATTTCCTCTTAACAGAGCTTTAGTGTATATCCAGCTATTGGTATGCAGACAACTATACCCTTATGAGAAACACTAGCAGAGAAAAAGAGTTCTTGATTGGGTCTGGGCCATGAAACTGACTGGATAAAAGTGGGAGAAGAAGAGATGTTGAAGGAGGAGTTTGCTGTTTTCTCAGTCTCCTGAGAAATTCCAGGTTTGGATGTTTCCTAAGGCCATTCCCACTCTCCTCTATCTAAACCAGAGAGAATGATTGCTTGTCCTTATCACATTATCCTTGCTTTCACTGTAAATGATGATAAATAATAATCTCTACACTTGCATTTGCATACAGCACTGCTTGCTTTTTCAAAGAACACTCAAGTCTGTTCTCACATTTGCTTCTCACACCAGGCTTGGATATATTTGAGGCATCTCCTCCCCCAAACTCAGTTGAACAGATCAGGAAAATGAGGTCCAACAAACTGAAATGACTTGCTCCAGAACTCACAGACAATTAATGACTAGAACCCAGGTCTTCTAACTTCCTACCAATTATTGGGAGGAGAGCCCATAAAGGAGAAAAGGACAAGGGATGATCTATGAAACATTCAAACTCCTGTCTCTAGTTGCCTTTTTCTGGTTGTTTCTTGGATATCACGCACTCTCACCAGCAACCTTCCTGCTCTTACAGATTATCAACACCTGTCCCAAAATCCTGGGGCCAGCCATGGTGCTTGGGCTTTTTTCCCCACATCTAACCATTCCACAGCATATAACAAATCCTTGACAAATTTCCAGTGGAAAAAAATAGCAGAAACCATACACCCTCCATCTGTGAATTGATGTGGCCAAGAACAGGCTTATTTCCAAGAGTGCACCATAGAATAGTCATAAGACTCAACCCCTCCAAGACTAGCTGGTGCTTATCCCGCCCATAGGCAGTTAAAAGGACTTTATTTGCGTCTTATTCTTTCCAACATAAAGGCAAACATTATTATTACAATTCAGTAAATTTCCATAAGGAACCCCATTGATACATGTTGTATGTTTTGGGTTCTTTTGTTTCGTACTGAGCATATAACATTATATCAATATTATTTTTATCTAGCATTCTCCCATATTCATAGAAATAGAGAACTCATCAGCCTTTAAAAAGAACTCAGATGCACACAAAATTTCACCCTCTAGAAAAGCATCAATGAAAATGATTTTGCAAATATATATACTTTTCAATATGTAAGTATCTACAAATAAATTGATAATAATTAAATACCTGTAAAGTGCCATGCACTTTACCTGTTTATCTCATTTAATTCTCACAACAACCCTACGAAGTAAGAATTACTATGCCCATTTTATAGATGAACTAACTAGGAGTCAAAGACATTGAGCCACTTGCCACACATTTACAGCACAGAGCTACAAAGATCTGGGACTTGAATCCAGGTTTTCTAGCTCCAGAGCCAAAGCTTTTCTTAATATGCCACAGGAGCAAGCACAGGATCTTGCTCCAAAAGTCAAGTTAATTTTTAGGAAAGAATTAGGTAAGCAAATATTCATGAATTAGAGAGCGTCTTTAATTTCAGATCCAAATCACTTGGTCACTTAAAAATAAAAGACAATAAATCATAAGGGATTCTACTTGACTTATTATCTAAAGTGATTAATAAGAATGACATTTCCCCACCAATCCCAAATGAAAAAATCAATTTGGGAAATTTCCCAATAATTTAAACTTGAAACACTAATCTGAAAAGAAAATCTATATATCAAAATTCTTCATCGTATGGCACAAATAAAACAGAATCTTAATTTCCAATTTCTGTTAAACTGATTTTTCTTTTAAACTGGAGCCAGAAAGCCAAAAAGGCTTCAAATCAATTGAGCCTCTTGCATTTTATTTAAGAGGTTTCATTTTTCAAACCAAAGCTGGGAAGACAAAACAAGCTCATTTAATTCACACCCCAGAATTGTAATTTCTCTGTTCAAGCCAATGTCTAAGTGCCTGTATTAAGGGCTTCCCACTGACCATAATGTGTTAATTCATCATTGCACACAATTTTCCTTTGTACTTTTAAACTACTCTTCGTTTTCCCCTTGGTTAGGGTTGCCTATACAACAGAGGACACCCAGTAAAACAAATTTCAGATAAACAACAAATAGTCTTTACATAAGCATGCCCCCTGCAATAACTGAGACATACTTATGCCCCCAAAATTATTTATCTGAAATTCACATTTAACTGGACATCCTGTATTTTTATTTGCTAAATCTGGCAACCCTATTCTTGATCCATTGTGGGTATTCCCAGGATTTCACCTCTAAACTATTGTATTTTTCAAATACATTATTTGTATGTTTTGTGGTGTGTGTGTGTGTGTGTGCGCGCGTGCCTCTCAGAATGGAGATTCTGGAGCATCTCTCATTCTTGAGACCACAGCTATCTATCACTTTGGTTATCAATGTGTCCTCTATCATATATATAATTATGTATTATGTTGTATATATATACATAATTTAGTGTGAGACTAGCCAGGACCATTTTGAAAACGAAAAGTCAGTGGTGGGAGGTGGGAAGGAGTGTGTTGGGAGAAACTTTACCCACCATGTATTAAAAGGTATTATAAATCTATACTGATTAAAACAGTTTGGTTCTAGTATGTGAGTAGATAAATTAACGCCATAGAATAGAGATTACCCAATTCTTTACTCCAAAATAAGTTCTAGAAATATAAAGGAGTCTAATGGAAAATGCGATTGTAAAGACACCAAGACAAAGCATGGAATAATTATATGTAGTCTTGAAGTGAAAATGAGTTTTCTAAAGAAGATGCAAAATCCAGGAAGTAAAAAGAAAAATTTCATAAATCTAGCTACATATAATTTTCAAAAATTTTTTCATGTAGAAAATATAATAAATGCAGTCAAAAAGCAATTTAGGGGAACATTTTCAATTTATCTCACTCAGGGTAGACTAAGTTATTTAATATGTAAAAATCTCTTGCAAATCAATAGAAAAAAAGCAAAATCATGAATAGAAAAATGAGTAAAGGCTATAAATGGACATTTCACTGAAAAACAGCCATACAAGTTAATAAACACACAGAAAAAGAGGCTTAACCTCACTGATGATTAAAGCAATGCAAATTAAAGCAATAATGAAACATCATTTCCCTTCATTATATTGAAAAAGATTAAAAGCTAGATAATGCCTAGTATTGATGGCGATAGAGAGATGGGCATTTCATAACTTGTGGATGGGATTATAAATTGGTGCAACCTCTTTGGAGGGCACGATTTTGCAGTATCTTTTAATATGAAAAATGTATTTATCCTTGACTAAGTAATTCCCATTCTAGAAATGTATATTATGAAAATACTTGCACAGTATGCAAATATATACAAGTATAAGGGTGTCCATTGCAGTATTATCTGTGTTAATGAAAAATGGGACTATGGCAAATGTCTATTATAAGAGATAGGATAAAAAATTTAGTGCGTATTCATATATTGAAATAATATTGTCAATTAAAAAATAAAACTGATCTACATGTGTGGAAATAAAATTATTTCCCAGTTTAATTTGTTGAAATTTTTAAAAGTAAGACTCACAATGGTGTGCAGGTGTACGCCCTTTTTTTTATAAAAAAAGATGCATATATGTACATATGTTTGTATGTGCAGAAGTAGACTGGCTTTTTTATACCCTTTTGTACTCTGAAGCTTTCTGTATGAATTGCATGTATTACTTTTTCAATAAAAAACCTAATCTATAAAAGATACCTATTTGGGGTCTTTTTTTAAAGCTTGCTGAACTCATCTCTCATTTCTTCTCTTGTTCTTATCTCAAGATCTATTTCCCAGTTATCACTGTTGTGACAGTGAGGCCCCGCAGGGAGCTGATGATAACTGGTGGCTTGCTCCCTTTCATAACACATCCCAGCAATCAGCAATTCAATTTGCTTGTACCAGAAAGGCCCCCAGTTGATGTTCGCATCCAAGAATGTAACTTCCTCCAACCCGAAAATCTTAGGGGGAAGAATATATCCCTCCAATAGTGAAGTTTAGGACATTTTGCATTTCTTCGATGGTAGCAAACTCCCACACCAACAGTTCTTGGGTTCTTTTCTGACTTTCCAGCAGATGCTACTCTCCTCAGTGCCTTTCTCCATGTTCTTATCCCTTTCTAGAATGCCCTCCCTTGCCTAGTTGGTGCTTCAAATTTTACCCATCTCTTAAGACTCAAGTCTCACTTTTCTTCCAAGTTGACTTTCATGATTACTTCAACCTTATTCAGAACACTGTTTTTTTCTTTCTCTTTCTGTCTTACTTTCATAAAAATATTTAAGATATTCTAAATAATACTTTCATTACAACATTTTTTCTTACATGTAAGTAACACAACACAGGAATTAAGCATATGATGTTATACAAATAACACTGGTTTTAGAGTCAAACAGAACAGGGTGCAATTTTTTTTCCAACTCTTACAGACCTTTAGGCAAATTGATTAAATCTTCTGCATCTCAATTTCTACATGTTGAAACTGTGGATAACAGCACCTACCATATAGGGCTATTATTGATACTAAATGTAAAGTGACTTGCACCATACCTCGTACATTATAGATGAACAACTTAACCTAGGAGCGCCCCCTTCTCTGATCCAACCCCTTTACTACTATTGAGAAAAGAACAACAAAAACTTGTAGTTAATAAAGCCCAGAATGAAATATAATGTGCATATTGTAGATTTTTTCTTTATTTTTGCTCACTTTTTTTGTGGCTTTCTTATTCCTTCTCCTTTTCTTATCTCAAAATCTATTCATGCTCTGCCTCTACCACTTATCATCTGTGTGACCTTGGGTTAATTAATGAAATTTTTAGAGGCTCAGTTTTCTATCCTAAAATTGGGTTGATAATGTTGTTCTTGTAACAGGTGTTGGGAAGTTTACATGGGATTATGTATGTGAATGTGTAAAGTGTAAAGTAGTAAAGTGCTATAACAATTTGAAGTGTTCTTATTAAATGTTCATGTAGAGTGAGATTTTAAAGTGAACAAAAGCCTTTGGAGTCCCAATGATTTATTTTACAGCTCAGATTGATGTGTCATTTTTAGTTGGTTCACAAGCCATACTTCCAGCTGTCATCCATCAACACTTTGGCCACAGCCTGTTCTTGGCTGCCTGTCTGTATAGAATTAGTTATTCTTCTTAGCACAGCCTAGTTTTCTCCAGACAAAATCCCTTCTTCCCAAGGACAGATATCTCACCGAGTATTCAACTGACAGACCTCTTCTTTTGAATCTGCCTTGTTATTTCTTGCCTATTTTTTTGTCTCAGACATGCTAAAACATTTTTTAAAAAATCATTAATCTACTTAGTCCACAAATATGTATTGGGCACCTACTGTTTGCCAGTTCTGTTGGCTAAGTTTTGGGGATACAGAGGTAAATAATGTACATTCCCAGCCCTCAGACTTCACAGTTGAGTAGGGGAGAGATGCATAAACAGATGTTTATGATTCATTTTGTGTGATAAGGATAATAATAAAAATGTTTACAAGCTAAGGAAACAGTAAGTTCAGGAAAACTTCCTGAAGGAGGTGTCATTCAAATTTTAAAGGATGTATAATATTTTGATAGGCAGATAAGGAAGATAAGGATATTCCATACAGAAGATACAAGATATGAAAAGGTACAAAGTTGTGAAGCAGCACTGGGTATAGCAAGATTATGAAGAGTTATGGAAGGAGTGTTAGGAGATGAAGTCCAGGCCAGTTTATGGAAGTCACTGTAGCTATGCTAATGGATGTGGATACAGGGAATGACAAGAGAGTAAGCATTTCAAAAAAGAGAGAGGCGTAATCAGTCCACGGCAGTGGTTGTCAGCCCTCACCATGCACAAGAATTACCTGGGGATCCTCAGAAATATGATGTTCAGGGCCTACCCATGAGACTCTTACATAACCAATCTGTGTTAAAGCAAATATTTTGGCTTTTAAAAATTGTCCTATGGCATTCTTAAGGTGTATCCAGGGTTAAGAAAACGAGGCGCTGTGGCTCACGCCTGTAATCCCAGCACCTCGGGAGGCCAAGGCGGGTGGATCACCTGAGGTGAGGAATTCGAGACCAGCCTGGCCAACATGGTGAAACCCCGTCTCTACTAAAAGTACAAAAATTAGTCAGGCATGGTGATGTGCGCCTGGACTCCCAGCTACTTGGGAGGCTGAGGTGGGAGGATTGCTTGAACTCAGTAGGCGGAGTTTGTAGTGAGCCAAGAGTGTGCCACTGCACTCCAGCCTGGGCGACAGAGTAAGACTCCATCTCAAAAAAAAAAAAAAAAAAGGAAAAGAAAAAGAAAATGAGTGTAGAGTTTTCAACAGATAACTTTGATGATACTATGAATGATGCATTGAAGTTCCAGAAAGGGCAAGGCTAGAGGTAAGCAGACAAAAGGGTGGTGACATGTTAAAAAAATCAATTGTTACCTTCCCCAAACACACCATTAGCTTCATAAAGACTGGGACTATATTTCATAATTTTTCAGTGTTGGGCTTATAACTGTAGTAGGTACTCAATAAAAACTTTCTAGTAGATTGATAACCAATAAACACTAAACACTTACCACTGGTATGTTTTTTTGTTCTGTTTCCCTTGCTCCACTTACTTGGATACTGCTAAGTGTGATTTCATGTCTCTTTCCTAGAATCCATTGGTGTATACAAGAGCCATAGTATATTTTTAAATGTCACACCTCCAGTAAATAGGAATTATATATATATATTCCTACATATATACATATATATAGGAATATATATATACATAGGAATATATATATAGGAATATATACATAGGAATATATATAGAGAGGAATATATATATAGCAATATATATAGGTATACATATAGGAATATATATATAGAGGTATATATATATAGGAATATATATATAGGTATATATATAGGAATATATACAGGTATATGTATATAGGAATATATATATAGGTATATATAGAGGAATATATATATACATAGGAATATATATATAGGAATATATATATAGAGGAATATATATATAGGAATATATATAGGTATATATATAGGAATATATATAGAGAGGTATATATATATATAGGAATATATATAGAGGTATATATATATATAGGAATATATATATAGGTATATATATAGGAATATACACAGGTATATGTATATAGGAATATATATATAGGTATATATAGGAATATATATAGGTATATATAGGAATATATATATAGAGGTATATATACAGGAATATATAAATAGGTATATATAGGAATATATAAATAGGTATATATAGGAATATATATAGGTATATACATATAGGAATATATATAGGTATATATATAGGAATATATATAGGTATCTATATATAGGAATATATATAGGTATCTATATATAGGAATATATATAGGTATCTATATATAGGAATATATATAGGTATATATATATAGGAATATATATAGGTATATATATATGGGAATATATATAGGTATATATATAGGAATATATATAGGTATATATATAGGAATATATATAGGAATACACATATATAGGAATATATATAGGAATGCACATATATAGGAATATATATATAGGAATAAACATATAAGAATATATATAGAAATATATATAGGAATATACAAATAGGAATATATATATAGGAATATATAAATAGGAATATATATAGAAATATATAAATACATAGGAATATATATATAGGAATATATATAGAGGTATATATATAGGAATATATATAGAGTTATACATATAGGAATATATATAGAGGTATATATATAGGAATATATATAGAGGTATATATATAGGAATATATATATAGGTATATGTATAGGAATATATATATAGGTATATGTATAGGAATATATATATAGGTATATATAGGAATATATATATAGGGATATATAGGAATATATATATAGGTGTATATATATAGGAATATATATATAGGTGTATATATATAAGAATATATATATAGGTATATACACAGGAATATATATAGGAATACACATATATAGGAATATATATATAAGAATATATATAGGAATATATATATAGGAATATATATAAGAACATATATAGGAATATATATATAGGAATATACATAGGAATATATATAGGAATATATATATAGGATTATATATAGGAATATATATAGGAATGTATATAGGAATATATATAGGAATATATATATAGGAATATACATATATAGGACTACATATATATAGGACTATATATAGGACTATATATCGGACTATATATATAGGACTATATATATAGGGCTATATATATAGGCCTATATATAAATAGGACTATATATATAGGCCTATATATAAATAGGACTATATATATAGGCCTATATATATACATAGGAATATATATATAGGAATATATATACAGGAATATATATATACGAACATATATACAGGAATATATATATATAGGACTATATATCCAGGAATATATATATATAGGAATATATATACAGGAATATATATATATAGGAATATATATACAGGAATATATATATAGGAATATATATACAGGAATATATATAGCAATATATATAGGAATATATATAGGAATATATATATAGGGATATATATATAGGAATATATATAGGAATATATATATAGGGATATATATATAGGAATATATAGGAATATATATATAGGGATATATATATAGAAATATATATATAGGAATATATATATAGGAATATATATAGGAATATATATAGGAATATATATATAGAAATATATATAGGAATATATATAGGAACATATATATAGGAATATGTATATAGGAATATATATATAGGAGTATATATATAGGAATATATATATAGGAATATATATATAGGAATATATATAGGAATATATATAGGAACATATATATAGGAATATGTATATAGGAATATATATATAGGAGTATATATAGGAATATATATAGGAGTATATATATAGGAATATATATAGGAATATATATAGGAATATATATAGGAATATATATATGGGAATATATATATGGGAATATATATGTAGGAATATATATATAGGAATATATATGTAGGAATCTATATATATAGGAATATATATGTAGGAATATATATGTAGGAATATATATAGCAATATATATGTAGGAATATATATGTAGGAATATATATGTAGGAATATATATGTAGGAATATATATGTAGGAATATATATATGTAGGAATATATATAGGAATATATATATGTAGGAATATATATAGGAATATATACATAAGAATATAAATATAGGAATATATACATAGGAATATGCATATAGGAGTATATATATAGGAATATACATATAGGAGTATATATATAGGAATATACATATAGGAGTATATATGTAGGAATATATACATATAGGAATATATATATATAGGAATATATACATATAGGAATATATATATAGGAATATATTTATATAGGAATATATATATAGGAATATATATATAGGTATATATATAGGAATATATATAGGAATATATACATATAGGAATATATATAGGAATATATACATATAGGAATATATATAGGAATATATACACATAGGAATATATATAGGAATATATACACATAGGAATATATATAGGAATATATACACATAGGAATATATATATAGGAATATATATACAGGAATATATATATATAGGTATATATATATAGGAATATATATACAGGAATATATATATATACGAATATATATATAGGAATATATATATAGGAATATATATATATAGGAATATATATATAGGAATATATATATAGGAATATATAGGAATATATATATAGGAATATATATATAGGAATATATATATATAGGAACATATATATAGGAATATATATATAGGAATATATATATATAGGAATATATATATAGGAATATATATATATAGGTATATATATAGGAATTATATATATAGGAATATATATATATAGGAATATATATATATAAGAATATACATATATAGGAACATATATATAGGAATATATATATATAGGAATATATATATAGGAATATATATATAGGAATATATATATATAGGAATATATATATAGGAATATATATATATAGGAATATATATATATAGGAATATATATATATAGGTATATATATATATAGGAATATATATATATAGGTATATATATAGGAATATATATATATAGGTATATATATAGGAATATATATATATAGGTATATATATAGGAATATATGTATATAGGAATATATGTATATAGGAATATATGTATATAGGAATATATATATATAGGAATATATATATATAGGAATATATATATAGGAATATATATATAGGAATATATATATAGGAATATACATATATAGGAATATATATAGGAACATACATATATAGGAATATACATATATAGGAACATATATATAGGTTTATGTATATAGGAATATATATATATAGGAATATATATATATAGGAATATATATATATAGGAATATATATATGTAGGAATATATATATATAGGAATATATATATGTAGGAATATATATATATAGGAATATATATATGTAGGAATATATATATATAGGAATATATATATGTAGGAATATATATATGTAGGAATATATATATATAGGAATATATATATGTAGGAATATATATATATAGGAATATATATATATAGGAATATATATATAGGAATATATATATATAGGAATATATATATATAGGAATATATATATATAGGAATATATATGTATAGGAATATATATATAGGAATATATATGTATAGGAATATATATATAGGAATATATATATAGGAATATATATATATAGGAATATATATATAGGAATATATATATATAGGAATATATATATAGGAATATATATATATAGGAATATATATATATAGGAATATATATATAGGAATATATATATATGGGAATATATATATAGGAATATATATATATGGGAATATATATATAGGAATATATATATATGGGAATATATATATATAGGAATATATATATAGGAATATATATATATGGGAATATATATATATAGGAATATATATATATAGGAATATATATATATAGGAATATATATATATAGGAATATATATATATAGGAATATATATATATAGGAATATATATATAGGAATATATATATATATAGGAATATATATATATATAGGAATATATATATATAGGAATATATATATATATAGGAATATATATATAGGAATATATATATATATAGGAATATATATATAGGAATATATATATATAGGAATATATATATATATAGGAATATATATATAGGAATATATATATATATAGGAATATATATATAGGAATATATATATATAGGAATATATATATATAGGAATATATATATATAGGAATATATATATATAGGAATATATATATATAGGAATATATATATATATAGGAATATATATATATAGGAATATATATATATAGGAATATATATATATATAGGAATATATATATATAGGAATATATATATATATAGGAATATATATATATAGGAATATATATATATATAGGAATATATATATATAGGAATATATATATATAGGAATATATATATATATAGGAATATATATATATAGGAATATATATATATATAGGAATATATATATATAGGAATATATATATATATAGGAATATATATATATAGGAATATATATATATAGGAATATATATATAGGAATATATATATATATAGGAATATAGATAGGAATATATATATAGGAATATATATATAGGAATATATATATAGGAATATATATATATAGGAATATATATATAGGAATATATATATAGGAATATATATATAGGAATATATATATATAGGAATATGTATATAGGAATATATATATAGGAATATATGTATATAGGAATATATATATAGGAATATATATATAGGAATATATATAGGAATATATATATAGGAATATATATATAATAGGAATATATATATATAGAGAGAGAGAGAGAGAGAGGTGAGGGGAGAGAAAGCAGGAAAGCAACATGGTAAAATGTTTATAAAGAGTGACTCTAGGTAGAGGGTATATGGGCATTACTGCCCTTCTCCATAGGTTTGAAAATTTTTAGCATAAAATGTTGATAATGCCACTGAACTGTATAGTTTAAAATGGTAAATTTTAAGTTACATGTATTTTCCCACAATAAAAAATTTGGAAGTACAGATTATGTGGATGAAGACAAGGACAAATGAGCAAATGGGCTGATGACCCAAAGCTGGTTATGAAAAGAGAGGAACATATGTATGGGAATGGAAAAGGTGGATAATAGAATCATCATTCTAAAGAATATCAGCATACTGTTAAGATGAGTGGAAATGAACAATTTCTTAGTCTTGCTTAAAGGCTTAGAACATCAACTGCACATTTAGAGGTTGGTTTGTCATGCCAGCAATCGGTGTGAAAATGCCCTGGGGTTTTTCACTTACTCTGAGCCTGGGGTGAGGCAAGGGTGTGACACAGTTGCTAAATAAAGCTATGCAAGTTGAGCTATCAGAAATAGACTCTGAATGTCCAAAACAATAGATATTTGAGTCTAACAGTTTGTCGTGCAGGTCAAGCCATACCTGGAACATTGCATTCACTGGAAGAGGAGAACTTACTGACAAGTGAGTCAACAAAATGGGGAAAGTTTAAGAAGTCATCCAATTTTAGACATGGGAGAGAATGTTGTGTCTAATTACTTGCCTGCATGAAAAGGATTGACAGTAAGGGAGAAGCAGGTGCATAGGTAAATAATCTGTGTTACCCAGAAAACAAGAAGCTGAGTTAAAGGCTGAATAATCCATAGGGTTCTGAAGAGCTAGACCCAAAGGGTTAACAGTGCAAAATTCCCAAAAGCCTGGCCAGCAGCTGTGAGGCAGGCCCACTGCAGCTGCTGCTCAGAGCTTGGCCCCACAGCCCTCTTCTCACTCCTTGTGCCACTGTATGCCAAAGTCAGGGTAGGGCCCTGAGAAGCTTGAGAAGACAAGACAGAAAAGGAACATGAAAATTCCCTTCAAAATCTATAGGGCTAGGTGGCAATTATTGCTAGGCCCAGTTTACAGATGAGGAAACTAAGGATTAGAACTGGACAAAAGTCACATTGCTAAGGAATGGCAGAAATGAAATTGAAACTCAATATGTAAATCTATTATGTGTCAATAAAAATATGTAAGAATATAAAACTATGAATCCAGGTCATCATTCCTTTATGAGTTTACGTAATATTTATTGAGATCTACTTATGGTAAGCACCAGAGCTACAAAGATGAATAATACACAGTCCTTGACCTAAAGGTGCTTATAAATACCTTGAAACAGTGCAGTCAGGGTTAAAATAGGGGTCTTCACATTATGTTACATACTTATGTGGTAAAGAACTGTATTTTAACTGGAGCTGAAGTATAGGACACATGGAGAGAATGATGGGAAGTACATCTGGAAAATTGATTTGGGCCCAGATTTTGTTGGTCTGACAGTGCTATGCCAAATTGGGTGGACTTTGCGCTGTATACAGTGGAGAATTATAAACATTTCTAAAGCAGAGGAATGGCGTGGTCAAATCTTCTTAACAAGATAACTCTAGAAGCAGGTGGAGGATCAACTGGGGGAAGCTGGGAAGAAAGATCACTAAAGTGGGGATTGTAGTAGCTCATATGAGAGAAAATGAAGGCCAGAAATAAGGCAATAACAGTAGAAATATGCAAGCATGGGAATAAACAAACATGAGAACTTTTTGGAAGGTTGAATAAGTAACACTTTGTAACTGATTAGACGTATGGGTTAAACATAAGGAAGTCAATGATGATGTCAGATTGGTAAAACATTTGACAGTTAATGAAAGTGGAGATCCAGAAGGAAGACCAGGCTGAAGGAGGTAGATACTATGTGGCTTGGGATACACTGATCTTGAGATGATTCTATAATATCCAAGATAGAAAGTCCAGTACAGCTAGAAATGGTACTGAAGTTGAAAAGGAACATTTCGTAAAAGTAAGAGTTTTGAAATGATCAGCTCTTGGTTGAAACTAAAAAAGAATACTGAGTCTGTTTTAGGAAGGATAGAGAAGAGAGAAGAGATGAGGGGAGAAGAGAAGAGGGGAGAAAAACAAAAGGGAGAAAAGAGGATTGGAAGGGAAAAGCAGGGAAGGGAAGGGAAGGGAAAGCAGTCATGGATAACATGCATAGACTGCGTTATGACACGTAGTAAGTATACAACAAATGCAATTGTAAATTAAATTAATGTACAAATGAGTGAATAAAAGAAGCCCAACAATTGAAGATTGAGTAGAAGAGGAGCCAGAAAAAGACTGAGAAAGGGCAATGAAAGAAGTAGATCCTCCTACAGGAAATGGAGTTGTGCATGCCAAGGGAGAATAAAATTTTGAGACTAGAACTGGATGAAGAGAAGAATAAAACGGCAATGAACAATTGCCTTAAGAGGCTTGGGATCTAGTTAAGGGCCTGAATTCAGTCATTCATGATAGCAGCATACATGATTAACATGATACAATTAACGTGATCATTAATAAACTCCAGAAACAATAAGGAAAGGAGAGAAGGGATACTGAGACAGCATCAAGCAGAGAAGCTTCCTCTGAAGGAGATCGTTCTGACTGTAACTTAAAGGAGGAGAAGATTGAACTGCTGAGAGGAAAGAAGAGGAAAGCCCAGATGAGTGAATTGGTACGCATAAAGGCACAGAGGCTGGAATTGACTCAAGAGAGTAAGAAGTTGGAATTTCCTTAATATTTGGATTAGGAAAACCTCACATACAACCAGGCAGACCCATTGTGGCACCATCGTTGGCCTAATGTCCCAGTCTGTTCAACATAAAATTGTAATACTGGTTAGAATCCTGTTCTTCTCTTCTCACACCAGGGTCTGCTCCCCAACATTTACACAGAGTCAGGATGGTGGAGTTTCTTACCCCTCAGGCCTTAATTATTGCACTCCCTCAGCCAGAGCGAACACAATTCTTACTGCTTGAAATCCCCACTCTGGGTTTCTAAATATGGGCAGTAAGTGTCAAGGCTGGAAATAATTTGGAAAGGGTTGTGGAAGGAGAGCCTTGAATGTCAGGCTGTGAAATTGGTACTTGATCCTGTAAGAGTGGGGAGACTTTGAATTCTATTGAGAAGGAAATGGCACAGTGAGAACTGTGATTCAGAACTGGGAAACTTTGGTTTTGAGGGTCCTTAACTTTTAGGTTTGGATTATTACATGAAAGCCACAGTGAGATTGAGCCCCAGATCTGACCCCTTTCCTGCTATCTACGTCAAGACAGAAGTTACAGCAAGGAAGAAAGGCAAGAGTGAGGATGCGGTATATCTGGTCTCTTTACAGCCTCCTGGGCTCTGCAGTCTTCTCCCAGCTTCACTTAATTTCACTGTCATCTCCCATAATTTTATGGCCTGCCCTTCCGAGAAGGAATTAAAAATAAACCATAAATATAAATAAATGCGGAGTTCAAAACATTCTTATGCCATAAGAGATCACTGAGGTTGAACAGAGACATTAGAATTAGGATTGACAATCATAAACTGAGACCCTCACCAATCTAAAGACAAGAAGATCTCTCAAATTAGATTTCTACCTGGATCTCTGAGTCTGTGACTTGGGAGTTCTCTCCCAGATGCCTTTTGGAAATCATGGGAGAGAAATCCCAGTGTAGCAGAAAAGTGCCTTCAAGGGATGACTTATTCCTCTCACCATTAACTTTAGCTTAACTCCCTCTCTTCAGGCTGTTAATCCTCTTGTATACTATCATTATGATAGGGAATTTGGGCATGGTCATTCTCATTGGGATCAGTCTCAGTTTAGCGGTCTGTCTTGCCTAGATTTCTGCTATTCACTTTTTCCATGCCCAGAGTCCTAGTAAAATGTTTTAAAAGTACAGTGCTGCCCTTCTCTTTCTGGAGTCTTGAAGCACAGATTAACTTCTTCAGCATCTTGTGTATCACAGAGTTCTTTCCCTTGGCCACAATGGCCTATGATGACAATGTTGCCACTTGTGACCCTTTATTCCACCCTTTCAACAGTTTAAGAGACTCAACTGGCATTTGTTTGAGAAAAACTGTATCTTAGAGCCTTCACCTCAGCCTTTCCCCCAGCTCTTCTGTTCCACCTCCCCTTCTTCAATTCCCTCTTGTGCTCACTTCAGTGACATTACTTTCTGGGTCAAGTTGCCTTCTCTGAAACATGACTCCCAACTTTAAACTCCGTGATTCCTCTAACTCCAATGTGAATTTGGTAAGCCTGTGCTGTGCAACCATCTGCTGCCACCCCATCATTTTAAGGTCATTATTATCCCATAACTAATCTGAAAAACAAAGTATTGATAATCATTATTTTTTCAGAATTCCACTCATTGCTCTTTATTTTCTGTTCAGATGAAAACATTTATTAAACCATTTGAGGTATCACTGACTAGTTCATTAAAAGTAAACATTGTATACATATTCCCTTAATGCAGATTTTTTATCATTTTATAAGCATTAAATTTAATACACTACTAGCAATGGAAGACTTACCTGATAATAAGAGGCATGTTCAAATCTTGGTTATTAAAATGTCAATATGCAAATTGGGCCTACTTTATTGTTTTTGCTGAACCTCAGAAATCTCTGCATGGAGCTCATGAAGGAAGCACTAAACATGGAAAGGAACAACCGGTATCAGCCACTGCAAAAACATGCCAAATTGTAAAGACCATCGAGGCTAGGAAGAAACTGCATCAACTAACGAACAAAATAACCAGCTAATATCATAATGACAGGATCAAATTCACACATAACAATATTAACTTTAAATGTAAATGGGCTAAATGCTCCAATTAAAAGACACAGACTGGCAAATTGGATAAGGAGTCAAGACCCATCAGTGTGCTGTATTCAGGAAACCCATCTCACGTGCAGAGACACACATAGACTCAAAATAAAGGGATGGAGGAAGATCTACCAAGCAAATGGAAAACAAAAAAAGCCAGGGGGTGCAATCCTAGTCTCTGATAAAATAGACTTTAAACCAACAAAGATCAAAAGAGACAAAGAAGGCCATTATGTAATGGTAAAGGGATCAATTGAACAAGAAGAGCTAACTATCCTAAATATATATGCACCCAATACAGGAGCACCCAGATTCATAAAGCAAGTCCTGAGTGACCTACAAAGAGACTTAGACTCCCACACAATAATAATGGGAGATTTTAACACCCCACTGTCAACATTAGACAGATCAACGAGACAGAAAGTTAACAAGGATATCCAGGAATTGAACTCAGCTCTGCACCAAGCAGAACTAATAGACATCTACAGAACTCTCCACACCAAATCAACAGAATATACATTTTTTTAGCACCACACCACACTTATTCCAAAATTGACCACATAGTTGGAAGTAAAGCTCTCCTCAGCAAATGTAAAAGAACAGAAATTATAACAAACTGTCTCTCAGACCACAGTGCAATCAAACTAGACCTCAGGATTAAGAAACTCACTCAAAACCGCTCAACTACATGGAAACTGAACAACCTGCTCCTGAATGACTACTGGGTACATAACGAAATGAAGGCAGAAATAAACATGTTCTTTGAAACCAACAAGAACAAAGACACAACATACTAGAAACTCTGGGACACATTCAAAGCAGTGTGTAGAGGGAAATTTATAGCACTAAATGCCCACAAGAGAAAGCAGGAAAGATCCAAAATTGACACCCTAACATCACAATTAAAAGAACTAGAGAAGCAAGAGCAAACACATTCAAAAGCTAGCAGAAGGCTAGAAATAACTAAAATCAGAGCAGAACTGAAGGAAATAGAGACACAAAAAACCCTTCAAAAAATTAATCAATCGGCTGGGTGCAGTGGCTCACGCTTGTAATCCCAGCACTTTGGGAGGCTGAGGCAGGCAGATCATGAGGTCAGGAGATTGAGACCATGGTGAAACCCCGTCTCTACTAAAAATTCAAAAAATTAGCCAGGCTTGGTGGCGGGCACCTGTAGTCCCAGCTACTCGGAGAGGCTGAGGCAGGAGAATGGCGTGAACCTGGAAGGCAGAGCTTGCAGTGAGCCGAGATTGCGCCACTGCACTCCAACCTGGGCGACAGAGCGAGACTCCATCTCAAAAAAAAAAAAAAAAAAAAAAAATTAATGAATCCAGGAGCTGGTTTTTTGAAAAGACCAACAAAATTGATAGACCGCTAGCAAGATTAATAAAGAAGAAAAGAGAGAAGAATCAAATACACGCAATAAAAAATGATAACGGGGATATCACCACCGATCCCACAGAAATACAATCTACCATCCGAGAATACTACAAAAACCTATACGCAAATAAACTAGAAAATCTAGAAGAAATGGATAAATTCCTTGACAAATACACCCTCCCAAGACTAAACCAGGAAGAAGTTGAATCTCTGAATAGACCAATAACAGGCTCTGAAATTGTGGCAATAATCAATAGCTTACCAACCAAAAAGAGTCCAGGACCTGATGGATTCACAGCCGAATTCTATCAGAGGTATAAGGAGGAACTGGTACCATTCCTTCTGAAACTATTCCAATCAATAGAAAAAGAGGGAATCCTCCCTAACACATTTTATGAGGCCAGCATCATCCTGATATCAAAGCCCGGCAGAGACACAACCAAAAAAGAGAATTTCAGACCAATATCCTTGATGAACATTGATGCAAAAATCCTCAATAAAATACTGGCAAACCGAATCCAGCAGCACATCAAAAAGCTTACCCACCATGATCAAGTGGGCTTCATCCCTGGGATGCAAGGCTGGTTCAACATATGCAAATCGATAAATGTAATCCAGCATATAAACAGAACCAAAGACAAAAACCACATGATTATCTCAATAGATGCAGAAAAGGCCTTTGACAAAATTAAACAGCCTTCATGCTAAAAACTCTCAATAAATTAGGTATCGATGGGACGTATGTCAAAATAATAAGAGCTATCTATGACAAACCCACAGCCAATATCATACTGAATGGGCAAAAACTGGAAGCATTTCCTTTGAAAACTGGCATAAGACAGGGATGCCCTCTCTCACCACTCCTATTCAACATAGTGTTGGAAGTTCTGGCCAGGGCAATCAGGCAGGAGAAGGAAATAAAGGGTATTCAATTAGGAAAAGAGGAAGTCAAACTGTCCCTGTTTGCAGATGACATGATTGTATATCTAGAAAACCCCATCATCTCAGCCCAAATTCTCCTCAAGCTGATAAGCAACTTCAGCAAAGTCTCAGGACACAAAATCAATGTACAAAAATCACAAGCATTCTTGTACACCAATAACAGACAAACAGAGAGCCAAATCATGAGTGAACTCCCATTCACAATTGCTTCAAAGAGAATAAAATACCTAGGAATCCAACTTACAAGGGATGTGAATGACCTCTTCAAGGAGAACTACAAACCACTGCTCAATGAAATGAAAGTGGATACAAACAAATGGAAGAACATTCCATGCTCATGGGTTGGAAGAATCAATAGCGTGAAAATGGCCATACTGTCCAAGGCAATTTATAGATTCAATGCCATCCCCATCAAGCTACCAATGACTTTCTTCACAGAATTGGAAAAATCTACTTTAAAATTCATGTGGAACCAAAAAAGAGCCCGCATCGCCAAGTCAATCCTAAGCCAAAAGAACAAAGCTGGAGGCATCATGCTACCTGACTTCAAACTATACTACAAGGCTACAGTAACCAAAACAGCATGGTACTGGCACCAAAACAGAGACATAGATCAATGGAACAGAACAGAGCCCTCAAAAATAATGCCACATATCTACAACTATCTGATCTTTGACAAACCTGACAAAAACAAGAAATGGGGAAAGGATTCCCTATTGAATAAATAGTGCTGGGAAAGCTGGCTAGCCATATGTAGAAAGCTGAAACTGGATCAATTCCTTACACCTTATACAAAAATTAATTCAAGATGGATTAAAGACTTACATGTTAGTTCTAAAACCATAAAACCCCTAGAAGAAAACCTAGGCAATACCATTCAGGACATAGGCGTGGGCAAGGACTTCATGTCTAAAACGCCAAAAGCAATGGCAACAAAAGCCAAAATTGACCAACGGGATCTAATTAAACTAAAGAGCTTCTGCACAGCAAAAGAAACTACCATCAGAGTGAACAGGCAACCTACAAAATGGGA
Source organism: Symphalangus syndactylus (assembly GCF_028878055.3). Classification (NCBI taxonomy): domain Eukaryota; kingdom Metazoa; phylum Chordata; class Mammalia; order Primates; family Hylobatidae; genus Symphalangus; species Symphalangus syndactylus. The sequence continues at coordinate 134,350,702 of NC_072447.2, read as the reverse complement.
GAAAATTTTCGCAACGTACTCATCTGACAAAGGGCTAATATCCAGAATCTACAATGAACTCAAACAAATTTACAAGATAAAAACAAACAACCCCATCAAAAAGTGGGTGAAGGACATGAACAGACACTTCTCAAAAGAAGACATTTATGCAGCCAAAAAACACATGAAAAAATGCTCATCATCACTGGCCATCAGAGAAATGCAAATCAAAACCACAATGAGGTACCATCTCACACCAGTTAGAATGGCGATCATTAAAAAGTCAGGAAACAACAGGTGCTGGAGAGGATGTGGAGAAATAGGAACACTTTTACACTGTTGGTGGGACTGTAAACTAGTTCAACCATTGTGGAAGTCAGTGTGGCGATTCCTCAGGGATCTAGAACTAGAAATACCTTTTGACCCAGCCATCCCATTACTGGGTATATACCCAAAGGACTATAAATCATGCTGCTATAAAGACACATGCACACATATGTTTATTGTGGCACTATTCACAATAGCAAAGACTTGGAACCAACCCAAATGTGCAACAATGATAGACTGGATTTAGAAAATGTGGCACATATACACCATGGAATACTATGCAGCCATAAAAAATGATGAGTTCATGTCCTTTGTAGGGACATGGATGAAACTGGAAAACATCATTCTCAGTAAACTATCGCAAGGACAAAAAACCAAACACCGCATGTTCTCACTCATAGGTGGGAATTGAACAATGAGAACACATGGACACGGGAAGGTGAACATCACACTCCAGGGTCTGTTGTGGGGTGGGGGGATGGGGGAGGGACAGCATTAGGAGATATACCTAATGCTAAATGATGAGTTAATGGGTGCAGCACACCAACATGGCCCATGGATACATATGTAACAAACCTGCACGTTGTGCACATGTACCCTAAAACTTAAAGCATAATAATAATAAAAAAAATTAAATTAAAAAAAAGAAATCTCTGCATGACTTGCATAGGTACAAACTTGTACCATTTTCTTCAGTGACATAACTTATTTCTTATATATCATGATACCATGAATCAAAGTCCATCGTACAGCAAACTGAGGCTCAGAGAGGTTAAATCTCAAGGTCACACAAATGGTATGATGGTGGAGCTACAGCACCGCTGGTATCCTATGTATATTTCCAGAGCGTGTGCCTTTTCCACTATATATTTGTGACCTGAGATCAGGAAGATTCCTATTAAATGAGAATTAGCTTGGCGGTATATCGTCCTATGGTGCTTTAAAAGAGTTTGAAATTTAAAGTGGCTTGATTGACCATTTGACTTGCTTCTGACAGAGATTATGAGAGACTTAAACCTTACATGTAGCAACAAAGTCAGCATGTTTTTTGAATCAAAAATTTGCAGCCTGGAATGTGATGTTTATGTTAGCTGGAGTGAAATAAAAATCCTACCTCTCTCCGGTCATAATGGCAGTCAGTCAGAAAATGTGATTTTATATATGGCAGGCTATTTTCTTTACACCCAACTTGTTATGAATGCACTTTATCTATAAGCCCTGCATGACTGGGACCTGATTTCCTATTGCAATTACACATTTCCTTGTTGTATAATAAATCTTAAGCGTACTAGTCCCCATTGCTGTGTTAGTGCACTTCATAGCTCAGAAGGCACTCAATAAATGTCCAATGACTGCCTCCCTGAATCATGTTTCTCTATTTCCCAAGCCCTTCCATTCCACCACTAGAAGTCCTCATCCACAACATAGCAGTAGAATCACCTTGACTTTCCTTGAATTAGTGAAATACCTTTATTTTGTTATCTGTATACCTTTTACATTTATGTGCATTTGTCTGAAGCTTTAAGAGCCTCCAAGGCATAAACGTTTTTCTGCTGAGTATTTTCCAACGTATGGTTGTACCACAGTCTGTTTAACCACTCACCCTTTGAAGGACATTTAGATTGTTTCCAGTTTTTCACTGTTATGAACAAAAATGCTATTAACAATTATGTCCAGGTTATTCTCTGAATATATGTTTTTATTGCTCTAGGAAAAATGACTGAGAATTCAATGACTTGGTCATATGGTTAAGTGCATGTTTAACATAACGAGGAACTACCAATCTATTTTCTAGAGTGGCTGTACCATTTTGTATTCCCAGCAGCAATGTACAAGAATTCCAGTTGCTCCACATCCTCACCAGCACTTGTACTCCAGTATTTTTAAGACATTCTAATGGTTGCATAATGTTACCTTATCTTGGTTTTAATTTGCATTCACCTAATGGCTAATGATGTTGAGCATCCTTTCCTGCATGTATTTGCCATCTGTATACCCTCTTCAGTGAAATGTCTGTTCATGCCTTTTGCCCATTCTCTAATTTGATGTTTTTACTGTTGAGTTTTCATAGTTATCTATATAGTCTAAATAAAAATCCTTTGTTGGGTATATGAATGGCAAATATTTTTTCTCAGTCTTTAGCTTGCCTTTTTGTTTTCATGACAGTGCCCTTGAAAAAGGTTTTAATTTTAATAAAGAATTATTTATGTACTTTTTTGGTTTTAGGTATTGTGTTTTGATTTTTCTCTCTAAGAACTTCTCATCTAAATGCAGGTTATATGGGTTTTTACCTATGTCATCCAAAAGTTTTAAAGATTTAGGTTTGATATTTATATATATGTGCCATTTTCAATTAATCTTTGTGTAAGTGTGAGGTTAAAGTCAAGGTTCATTTTCAATTTTTTGCATATGAATGACTACTTGTTCTATTTGTTGAAAAGACTACTCTTTCTCCAGTGAATTGGTTTTACACCTTTTTCAAAGATTAAATGTCCATATTTGTGTGGGTCTATTTCTGAACTCTCCATTCTTTTCCATTGATGTGTTTATTTCTTTGTCAGTGCACACTGTATTCATTACTGTACCTTTATAGTAAGTCTTAAAAATGAGTAGTACGAGTCCTTCAACTTTGTTCTTTTTTTCAAAATTGTTTTAGCTATTTTATTTTTCTTGTCCTTTCATACAAATTTTATAATTTAGAGTTTTAGAAATTCCTGTTGTCTACAGCAACAATAGCAACAAAAAGCCTGCTGGGACTTTTATTACTATTGCATTAAATCTATAGATCACTTTAGAGGTAATTGATACGTTTATTACACTGAATCCTCCAATCCATACTCATAGTATGTCCCACCATTTATTTAAGTCTTTTTTGATATCTTTCATTAGCATTATATAGTGTTCAGCATACAGATCTTGCACAGATTATGTTACATTAATACTTAACTATTTCATTGTTAGAGCCATTTTAAAAGGTGATGCATATATATTTTTATACTTTTGATTCTCAATTGTTCATTGCTTGTATTTGGAAATACAATTAAATTTTGTGTTGACCTTGCATCCTATGACGCTGCAAACTCATTTATTAGTTCTAGGAAGTCTTCTTTTTACATTCCCTGAGATTTGCTACATAGACAACCACGTTGTTTGTAAATAGAGACAGTTTCTTCCTTTTCTATCAGTATGTCCTTCCTTCCCTCTTCCTTCCTTCCCTCTTCCTTCCTTTATTCCCTTCCCTCTTTTTTCTTTTACTCTGTTCTATTAATTTTATTTTTTAAATTTTATCATTAAACAGTTTTATTGAGCTATAACTGATATACAAAGAACTGCACATATTTAATGTGCATAATTTGATGAATGTAGACATATGCAAACACCAATGATACCATCACCACAATCAAGGTATTAGACATATCCACCACTTCCCAAAGTTTCTTTGTGTCCCTTTGTTTTTGCTTTTGTTGTCATGATAAGAACACTCAACATGAGATTTACCCTCTTAACAAATTTTGAAGTGCACAATATTGTATTGTTAATTATAGGCACTATGTTGTACAGCAAATCTCTAGAACTTTCTCATTTTATATAAATAAAATTTTAAACCCATTAAACAATTCCCCATTTTTCTCTCCTCCCAGCCCCTGGCAACTACTATTGTGTTCTCTGCTTCTATCAGTTTGACTATTTTTGATACCTCATATAAATGGAATCATGCATATTTGTCCTTTTGTGACTGGCTTATCTCATTAAATATGGCACTTAACTTATTGGTGTGCTTCATTATGCCAAAATACTCCAGGTTCATCCATGTTGTCACAAATGGCAAGACTTCCTTCCTTTTTAATGCTCAGTGATACCCCATTGCATAGATATACTACTACATTTCATCATCTACTCATCTGTCAATGGACACTAGGGTTTTGTCTATATCTTGGCTATTATGAATAGTGCTGCAATGAACATGACAGGGCAGATATCTCTTGGACATATTGGTTTCATTTCCTTTGGATATGTACCCAGAAGTGGGATTGCTAGATCATATAGTAGCTATATTTTTAATTCTTTGAAAAACCCCCATACCGTTTTTTATAGTGGCTGCACCATTTTGCATCCACAGCAGCAGTGTACAAGGGTTTCAGTTTCACCACATCTTTGCCAACGCTTGTTATCTATTGTTTCTTGATATGGTATATTTTCTTTTTTACTCCATTCCAAATATTTTCTAATTCCCTTTGAGATCACCTCTTTGATTCATGGATTGTTTAAGAGGATGTTGTTTAATTTCCAAGTGATTAAAGATTTTTTTGCTATCTTTCTCTTATTGCTTTTTAGTTTAAATCAATTATGGTCAGAGACTATATGTGATTTCAATTATTTTCAAGTGTGTTATGGTTTGGTGTATGAGCTCAGATATAGCCTATTTCGGTAAACGTATCCCTCTATTGTTGGATGGAGTGCTCTGCAAATATCAATTAGTCCCACTTAGCTGATGATGTTATTCAGTCAAATACATTTTATTATATTATGATCTTAACAGAAAATGTTGTTTACTGAGTACTTTCTATGTTACTAGTGCTGTACTAGATAATTACATGCATTATTTGTAATACTTTTTTAAATGCTACAAGGTAAATATTTCGTTTTACAGATTAGAAAACTGCCACTTAGAGATGTTGAGTACCATGCCTAAGATAGGACAAAAATAAAACTTTGAGACCAATATTTGATCTAGGTTCTGTTGAACTCTGAATATTGTGTTCTTTTCATTATGCCACCCACTTTTGGCTTGGTATATGTACTAGTTGGCATGTTGTTTGGGGAATCTTCTTCATCTTATTCAAAAGTGTATATTTTGTCTTGCCACTTAGATTGCAAGCTCTCTGAAGTTAAAGAAAGACTGTCTTTTTTTTCCTTTTACATAGTGCCTGTTAAGGCTTCAATGTACAATAAGGACATGATAGTTGCTGACTGAAAAACTGACTGAAAAGTCCTTCCAAAAGCCTCAGGAGGAGCAGGATGATGGTGATGGTAGCCACTGTCCTTGAAGGGGCAACATGTTGAACTCCAGATCCAGATTATCTATTATTATTTCTCAATAAAGGTGCTATTGGCATGTGGAGTGAGATGATTCTTATTATAAGAATTGCTCAAGACAGTCCTGAGCACTACGGAACATTTAGCATCCCTGGACCGCTGTGGTTTAATAATAGTTCTTCTGATCATTTTGTCAATCAAAAAAATTCCACACAATTCCAAACATCCTTTATAAGGGGAATATCACCTCAGCCAAGAACAACTAACAGTGCCTGGTACATATACATTTGATAAAAGTTTGTTACATAAAAGAAACAGAAAGAGTACCACTCAATGAAGGTACCATATATCTTTGAAAATTATGACAGAGCATGTAGCTCTCCTAATCTCTTTGTGGGGAAGGGATGAAGATGGTGCCTACAGTCACTCCTGAAATGCCTTTTACTTCATAAGATTCCATGAGTTTGTCTTATGTTGCAGGTCACTATTTCAATCCATTGCAACGATAGCCAAGATTCTATAGATAAGGAGGCACTTGTGAGAATGCAAAGACAACAGTCCCTAGCCATTGTGAAAAGACCACTCCCTGACTGTCGTATTGAGTAAAAACTATAAATTCTTGCTCAGATCGTGTGAGGAATTAGGCAACTAGAGCTAAATATGCTGCTTCTGAACAGGAAACAGGAAAAGAAACTCATTACCCCAAACTCTAAATTCAGTTTTCAATTTGGTAATTTATTAGAGTCACTTGGGAAACTTTTTGCAAATATGGATGCCCATGCCCCACACCAGACAGCAGAATCTGAAAATGGAACCTGTGTACAGTATGTTCTTAAGCTCTTAGGTGAGTTTAATGTGCACCCAGTGTTGAGAACTATTCATTTTAAAGAAAAATGCTGAGTAGATTGGCAAATACATTTTCTTAAAAGATGATTTCAGTGTGCTATGGCAGAAATAGCATACGTTGTACAGTCAGAAGGACTTCAATAATCATTCCTGGCTTAGTTACATACCACCCATTTGATTCTGGGAAAATTATTTACTTTATCTGGTTCACTTTCTTCATCTGTAAAATAGAAATAAAATTGTACATATCTCATAGGGTTGTTGTAAGAATAACATCAAATTTTGTGATTAAATTTAGTACAATTCCTTCTACTGACTGGCTCAATAAATCTTTTAAAAATATGTAACATGAAATTGTAACCTCCAAGCTACACAAAACACATTCAAGAGCCAGGGAAGAGCAGGAGAAAATTTAATTTGGGACAGCAAATGGCCAGATGACATCATAGCTAAGAGAGGACATTCATTTCAAGGAGGACAGTAAAACCTTCCATGTTCCAGGCTCCATGAAGATGAATTTTCTGGCCTCATTCAGTGCACACTGGTGAAAGGACATCTCCAGGATCTGTCCCCAGTATAGGTAACTCCTCCTTCAAGCCATCAGCACAGCAATACAAAATAGGGGGAATGCATTTGGGTATCATCAAGCCTGTTCCTCACATCCTCTCAAAATGCATGGCGCAGATGGAGAAACAAATTAACGTCAGTAAGGTCACCCACTTAGACATTGCTAGAACGGAAATGGTTTCAACTATGCATAAATCCACAGGCTTCACAATTTGGAGGACTAATTTGCTCCACTACCCCCACCAAATAGGAATGGTGCCGTGTTCAGTAGAAAACACCTATCAGAAAAAAGCAGGGACTGCACTGATGCCGTGGTTTGAATCTTTATAAATTAGGCACTTTATGGCACTATCAGAATTTTGCTTCTATCCACTGAAAGACCTTTGGAGTTTGAAAAATTGATAGTGCACAGGCCTGAGTGCCCAGAAGGTATTACTTCTACGTTATTCAAATGTCTACAGGCAGCGACAACGGATCAAGACATCCCCATTAATATATCACAATGTGGGAAAGAGATACGGGCCTCTAGATGAAAACATTTGGGCACAAATTTGGTCTGCTGACACATTACCTCATTCATCCCTGAGCATTAATGAGTTAGCCTTTAAGTTGTTATCCCATAACCTCCATTTCAACAAAGGCTGCAGATGCAATGAACAAAATGGCTCATTTTATCCTATGTGGTGGTGATGTCTCCAGATAATTAAATTTGGGGACACAGTTCTTCAATACATAAAGTCAGCTCATCATGCTACAGCAGAAGCCCATAAACTGGTTCAAATATCACCTAATGTACTACATTTAACTTGAGAAAAAGAATAACTTCTCTACTTAAAATGACTACAAAATTCTGCATAGCCAAGCAATAAAATTAAATGAATCAGTCCACAAGAGAGATGTTTATAAAGTCCACTTTTTAAGCAATTTTCTTGCCTCAAAATCAATAGCTCGAGCCCTTAAAATGCATAATAACTTGATATTTTCTACAAAAGCTGCTAATGACCTAGCACTAAAGTAGAGTGAGGCTGCTTTTGCCTTTCAAAAAACAAAAGACTTTGTGTGTATATGTTGTGTGTGTGTGTGTGTGTGTGTACTTAGGCATGTGTGTATGCATGCAGGCATGTACTGAGGAGTGGAAATGGAGTGTATATAGGAGATACAAATTAATTTACTTTTGATTTTGTATCCCTGGCTCCTAGAATAATAACAAGTACATGAGAGATGCTTAATAAACATTTATTGAATGGACAAAATAAAGCAAATGCATGGAAATAAGTCTTGCACAACTCAAATCTGATTTGAGAAAAATGGAAAAGGATGGTACAAGGCAACTGGCAGCCACATACACCCAAAGTACAAGAATATTTATTAAAACACTGAGTGGCACTGAGGAACTTTACTGACCTCATAAAAACTAATTAAATAATTCTTTGATGCTTTAAAGTAATTTATAGTTTATAAAGGGTTGCATAAACAAGGTGATATGAGAGGTCATAAAATGAAATATATTCTTAGTAGATCTTCTGTATTGGCCATTTTGCACATAAATCCCTATGTTTGGGAAGAGAGCTGGTATTTTAATTGTGGCTGAGACTTTTTAATATGACTAAGAAGGCATTTTAGATAAAAAGTTTCTATCACAATATATCTCATACTCAATTTTATTCTTCCAACTGTTCCTAAAACATCTCAGTGGTGACTACAGGTCTCCACACTCTCAGTGTGAGTCAGTGAAAGCACCCCATTGGGGATGGCTCTGCTTAATGCTCCAGTCATGTTGGACGTCACAGCTGCTCAGCCCCTGGGCTTACTTTTCTGGGCATCCCAGTGGACCAGTCAAGAAGGCAGAAACTTTGCTATATTAATGATTCTGTCAATTACAGGGAAATGGCCAAGCCTGGAGGAGGAAATGGGGAAGGATTATACGTTGGAGCTTAGTTCCAGAGGCTTTACTGTTGTGGCACATGAACTTTTCTGTGCCTGCCAAGGGAACATCTGGAAAAAGCCCAACTACTGAAGCTGGCCTGAAGCATTTTGGATGAATACAGAAACAAGAAAGTGGCTAGTAAATACTCATAACTTCTAGAGACATTCAAAGAAGGAAGGTGGGTGATAAAGGAAAGGAATGCTCATAGACAAGAGTTTGAATGTCACACATACTCCATATCTGTAGTCAACCTCTACTTTGGCCACACTTCCAACTGGGAACAGTGGCCCTGTGTAGAATTTAGGAGACCTGGGCTCTATCCTTGACTTTGTCACTAAGCATTTGTGTGTACTCTGGATCTTTTTATGGATAGTTCCTCACCATTCAGATTTCAGCTTTTAATGTCATCTCCTCAGAGAGTCTTTCCCTCCCACTCTACCTAATGTTGCTCTTGAAATCCTGAGCTCTCTCTAGTTCGTTAGCTTGTTTTACTTTCTTTGCAATTTTATTGAGATGTAAAAGCATTTCTTTATTTGTTTGTTGTCTATCTCTTCCTTTAGATTGTAAAGACCAAGAGAATAGAGACTTCATCAGTCTTGTTTACTCCTTTACTCCTAGTGCCTGTTGCACTGCCTGACACACACCAAGGACCCAATGAATATTTGTTGAATGAGTGAATGTATGTATGCCCATGGACAATGCATTTAACTTTCTGTAGCTTAGATTGATCATCTGTAAAATTAATAGAAACCACTTGATTGTTTCCAAGATTAGCATGATAAAAAGAAAGGATAAATTTGTAAATCTCTTGAAAAAAACCTTCATAAACCTTAAGTGTATGACACTATGTTCAGAAAAGTCAACATGGGTAAAACAATAGTATTCGAATGTTGCAGATGTCTGCTTGAATGTCAGTTCTGCCATGCACCCACCTATGAGCCCTTGAGTAAGGCACTGGAACTTTCTAAGTCTCAGTTGCCTGGTTTGAAAGATGGCAGTGATAATAGTAATTACTTCTTAAGGTTGTTAGGATTATTAAATAAAATGATTTATGGCAATTGCCCAATATAATGTGTGGCACCTATTAAATACTTTATTAATAGTAGCAATTTCTACATTCAGGATAAAATATAAGTTTTTAAAAACCAGTATTATTGTACTCTGTGGAAACTTCACTTTCCAAAGGCAGCCATAAAGGTCATTGTAATAGAACACCAACCAAAAACAGGCAATCACAGACTCAGAGGGGCAGGGGCACCCAAAATTTCCAGAGAAAAATCTAACTTTATCTTCTATAGTCTGACCAGGAGCCCAGAAGAAGATGGAGGCCAGTGTTATGAAATCCAAAGTGGGCTGGCAGGTACCAGGGAAGCAGCCAGGAAGGAGAGGGCTCAAGAGCAGTAATTTAACAATTGTCATCGAAAGTTTTCTAAAGGTGATTTGGTTCTCAGTAATACTCTCAGAGTATCTGCTCTGACTATATTTATAGTTTACAAAGCATTTTTCTAGAGACTTTCATTGGATCTTTGCAGCAAACCTGTGAGATTAGAGGGCAAGTGTTATTATTCTTATTTTACAGATGAAGGTCCTATGACTCAGAATTTACTAAGCACTATAGAGCTCAAATAGTATATATTGGAACTCAAACTTAGGTGTTCTGACTCTAAATCCAATGATAAAAAACCATTTTGCAGTGCTATAGTGTGTCCTTCACTATCCCATGTTCTAACAGAAAAAAAAAAAAAACATTAAGATAAAGTACAGTCTTCACTCATAGGTGGGAATTGAACAATGAGAACACTTGGACACAGGAAGGGGAACATCACACACCTGCCATGGAGTTGGGGGAGGCGGGAGGGAGAGCATTAGGAGATATACCTAATGTAAATGACGAGTTAATGGGTGCAGCACACCAACATGGCGCATGTGTGCATATGTAACAAACCTGCACATTGTGCACATGTACCCTAGAACTTAAAGTATAATAAAAAAATAAAATAAATAACGTACAGTCAGACTTTGGCATTCTCCTTGATTAAGAGAAAGGGTAGACATGAACTTAAGCAGAATCCAAGATTGCTATTTCTTAGGAAACCATGGGTGAAACAGCCCCCTGTGTTCTGGTGAGGACAAAGGTTCCGTATTTCTAAAAGAAGAGAAGTCGGAGGCTGTGATCCCTAGTGGGAAGAATACTGTAGTCAGGGCACGTTGGTTGCAGTTTCTGGCACTCCACAAACCCCCCTGGGCAACTCTGGGCAATTTTTTTCCAGATACTTTGCTAAGTGCTTTATACAAATTATCTCATTTCATCTTCACAGTAAATTAATGAAATAGGAAATACTTGGTATTCTCATCTTACAGATGAGGAAACTGAAACACACAGGTTGTCATTTGCTCAAGGTCACACAGCTAGTAAGTTAGAAATGGATTCTAACCCACACATGGCTGACCTTTGAGCTTGTCCTTTTACTTCTGTACTATATAGTATTTGATATTGCCCCTCAACCTACCCCCTGCTCCCTGCCAACCAATATGAAATATGATAATGAAAAGACTAAGAAGTTTCTAGGGTCTTTCCTATGTGTAATATTTGTGTCCTTGACTTTGTGTTTAGGCTGGGCATTACCTGAGGACAGGTTCAATGTTGGGAAGAAGGAGAGTGTGGAAAGAAAAAGATAATTAGAACTCATTGAGTAACCTGCTCTTCTTCTCATGCCATGCTAGACATTTTACATACGCTCACCACCACCTTCAATCCTCACAACCAGTCTTACAAAATAGGTGTTTTATCCCTGTTTACAGAGAAGACTCAGAGAGTTTAAGATAGCAGCCCTAGGTTGCAGATAGTAAGTGGCAAAGGTGAGATTTTGATCCATTCTTCTGACTCCAAAGTTCATCCTCATGCTTTTAAACCTTGTAGCCAATAGGCTGGAGGGTGGCAAGAGAAGAGTGAGCCAGATGCAGCACTTGCCATAGTAAACACATATGATGTGTCATGGCCTGGAAAGCAAGGCCCAGCCCCCATAGGTCTCTCTTTAAAGACTTGAGCTCTATGTGTCTCACCACTGTGATGCATTGTGAATTCTTCCTCATGGACTTGACTGATGATCCTCAGCTTCATCCCACCTTCTCTGCCCTCTTCCTCCCCATCTATGTAGTCATGGTGATGGGAAACCTGGGCCTCCTTGCCTTCATTGTGGTCAGTCCCCAATTCCTCACCCCCATGTATTTCTTCCTCAGCAACCGGTCCTCTGTCGACTTCTGTTATTCTTCAGTAACAGTCCCAAAAATATCAATGGGGTTCTTTTCTGATTGCCAAGTCATCTCCTTCTCTGGTTGCATGGCCCAGTTAAGCTGCTTTTAAAATCTTTGCTGACACTGAGTTCCTCCTCCTGGCCTCCATGGTCTATTACCAGTAAGAGGCCATCTGCAATCCTCTGCTCTACCATATCACCATGTCCCCAAAGCTCTGCTTGCAGCTGGTGGCCACCAGCTATGAACATGGTGCTCCCTAGTAGCACAATCTTTCATCTGATCTTCTGTAAGTCTGTGCCATCATTCATTACTTCTGTAATTTCCTCCCCCACCGAGGCTTTAAAAACTCTCCTGCTCTGACATGCAAGGCCTTCAACTTCTTACCTTTGCCTCTAGTAGCTTTAATGTATCGGTGTCCCTGACAATCTTCCTTGTCTCCATTTAATTATGAGAATGCCCTCGGTTTGAGGCAAACACTTGTGCTTCCCACCTGACAGCAGTCAGCCTGTGCTATGGAACCACAGTGTTCCTTCACCTGCACCTACCCTCAAAGTGCTCACCAGACAGAGATATGCTGGTCTCTGTTTTACACAGTGGCTATTCCCATGCTCAACCCCATGGTCCAAAGTCTGAGGAACAAGGATGTGAAGAAAACATTTGGGACTTCCTCATGAAGGTTTACAATTCCTCTCCTTCCCCATGCCCAGGTCCCCACGCTGTCCAAAACAGTAAAGGAGGGAAAGGGAAGGGAAAGAGATGGAGGTGATATATTTTGGTAGCCAAATGTGTCTCAGACATTATTCTAGGAATTTAAAACAGGTCGTGCATTGAATTTTCTTCACAACTCTAGAAGTCAGGAGTTATTATCTTCACATTAGAGATGGGGAAACTGAGACTTTGAAAGATTTGGTGATTTGCCCAAGATCGCGCAACTTCTCTGCAGTAGAATTTGGATTTCAATTCAGGACTATTTGACTCTGTAACTCCCTTTATATTATATATCCCTGTTTCAGTATAAGGCAAGATGCCACCCTCTCTCCATACTCTTAGAGTCCGTGATTTCCACATTTTTTCCCTCTGAGAAATTTGCCTATAGTAGGTTTCATGTATCTGTATCCCTGACAATCATCCTGGTCTCTTTTTAATCATGAGAATTAACAGTCCAGACTCTCAAATTATAATAAATTCAGCCTCCTAAGACCCACTCCCTTTCCCATAGTTGGTTCCTACATGTGGCTTTAGATCATGCCCAACCAGGCCACAAAATAAATTGGACACCTATTGTATACAAAACCCTACACCAGATGCAAAGTTGAAGAGGCATCAGGAAGAAGAAAGCTGTGGTCACTACCTTTTGTCAACTTCCAACCCATTTAGGGAAGAGTGAAGATCCCACCCATAAGAAAGCTGAACTATGACCTTTTATTTAACATGGATTTAATGCTTTTTATGTGCTAAATGCTAAATCAGTTATCTCATTTAATCCTCCCATGAACTCTGTGAGGTAGTTGCTATTATTTCTTCCATTTTTGCCAGTGAGAATGCTATAGTTAGGAAGGGTTAAGTAGCTCACTCAAGGTCACACAGCTAGTGAATGGTGAATACAGGATTTGAATCCAGATCTGTTTGTCTAAAGAGCTCATGTTCTTTCCACTCTGGCGTATCACCTCCTGGATTATTGAAGTGCCAACCAACAAGCACCTTCTAGATTTAAACTGTGAGGCTGGGACTCATGAGAAGGGACGTAAGATAGATTGGGTTCATAAGAGAGTACCTATGAAGAGGTAGGTGGCTTGAATAAAATCTAGAAAAAGTGAAAAGGGATCAGCTTGGAGATGAGTAGTGAAGAGAAAAGGGGGAAATAGAGATAATAGGCTGAGATAGAAGGATTTAGACGCATAGAGGCCTGGTTTGTCTAGAGCAGGGCAGAAGGCATATTTAGAAGTAAAAGATACTGGGGAAATGAGAAGATGGTTGCCTAGGGCTGATATCTACAGTAACTTTCTTTATAGACCTCACTATTTACCACCATTTGTGAAAAAGATCTTAACTGGTTCCTAGTTTCCCTAATTTGACCCAAGATGGCTTTGAGTATATGGCTGCTTAGAGTTGTGGTAAGAGTAATGTGTTTTGCAGACCAAGACCCATGGCTTTACTCTGTTCTCTGTCTAGAGTCCAGGCTTTTCAGATCGACCAGATGACCAGCAAATTTGAGCCCTTGTTCACAGAGGCCATCAGGAAATTACTTCCTGACTCAAAACTCATGCCAGGGTACGTTTGGGCAGAATCTAAGCAAGTGTGTCTAAGTGAAGTAGCTTCAAGTCTAAAGGCAGCCAGACTTAGGTGGGTAGGGTACATCTAGCCCCACTACTGGAGGATCTTGCTTCCTGCTGCTGGCTTCCTTGTTAGAGATTCCTCTGTCCAAGAGGAGGCTTTTCTCTATTTTATCACTTGCCTGGACTACACAGTAGCCTCCTAACTAGTCTCACTGCCTCCAAACTTGTCCCTTATTTATTTGTCTTCCACACTGCCGCCTTATAAACATTCTAAACACTCTTTTCTCGGAATTTTAGGACCAATGATTACAGCATGCAATCATTCTATACTCCTATTGTGCTTTATTCTATTTTACTTTTCTTATATCCTTATTTTGCCTCCTTTACTAGATTTTATGCCTTGAGTGAAGGACCAACGTGTCTCAGACCTGTGTAACCACCTTAGTTGCCTGGAAACAAGTTGACATTCAATATATGCTGTTCATAATAAGAATGATGATTTTGCAAGTACTGTGAATATGTACTTGAAGCTACTTCACTATCATATTGATAACATCTTAATCAAACTTTAATAAGATAGAAATTAATGAAAATATCAAAAATAATTTTTAATCTAAGAAACTTCCATAAATTTGGACAAAAACTCTTCTAAACAAAATAAAGAAAAGATAATGGAAATTATAAACAAGTATTACTTAATGACATATACTGCATTGTAGGGTGCAACTAATGTCATATTTATAAGAGAATATGATCCATGAAATATGAAATAACATAACTGAATATTCATATGCTGAACATTCAACTCAAGAAGTTAGAATAATAACCAGGAAGCCAACCAGAAGAAAGTTAAAGAAAGGAAATAAATACCAACACAGAAGTTAATAAAATAGGAAACAATAACAAAAATAAAAATGCTTTATCAAGCCAAAGCATAATTTTTTTTCTTGTTCTTTAATTTTTTTTTAAAAAGTTTACATTCAGAGGGTACACGTGCAGGCTTGTTACATGGGTATATTAAACGTGATGCTGAGGTTTGAACTTAGCTATTGATCTCATCACCCAAGTAGTGAACATAGTACCCAATAGGTAGTTTTTCAACCCTTCCCTTCCTTCCTCCCTCCCAACTTTTGGAATCCCCAGTGTCTTTTGTTCCCATCTTTATGCCTGTGTCTACCCAATGTTTAGCTCCCACTTATAAGTGAGAACATGCAGAATTTAATTTTCCCTTTCTGTGTGAATTCTCTTAGGATAATAGCCTCTAGCCGCATCCATGTTGCTGCAAGGGACATGATTTCATTCTTTTTTAATGGCCACATAGTATTCCATGGTGTATAGGTACTACATTTTCTTTATTCGATCCATCAGTGATGGGCACCTAGGTTGATTCCATGTCTTTGCTATTGTGAATACTACTGTGATAAATGTGAATGCAGGTGTATTTTGGGTAGAATAATTTATTTTCTTTTGGGAATATACCCAGTAGTTGGATCACTATGTTGAATGGTAATTCTATTTTTGGTTCTTTGAGAAATCTCCAGACTGCTTTCTACAGGGGCTGAACTAATTTACATTCCTATAAGCATTCCCTTTTCTCTGCAGCCTCACCAAAATCTGTAATTTTTGACTTTTTAATAATAACCACTCTGACTGGTGTGAGAACAGAAAAAAGGGAAAAGGTGCCCAGCCCATTTTATGAGGCTAGTGAAATCTTGATACCAAAACCAGATAAACTTGTTAGAAAGATGAAAAATTATACACCAATATCATTCTTCATAAAAAGTCTTAAAAAGTCCTAATTAAAATATTAGTGAATTTAACTCAGCAAATCTACAAAAAAAATACAGTGTGACCAAACGAGCTTGATTCCAGGAATTAAAGGATAGTCTAACATTAGAAAATTTATTACAAGTCACTACTTATGCTAATTAAAGAGAAAGCAATGCATACTAACCTCAATAGATACAGAAAAAATAAATAAATAAAATTCAACACTTCTGTATTGTGAAAAAGTGTAAATAAATCAAGAATAGAGGGAAGCATTTAATCTGACAAAGGATATACATGAAATACCTACAATTAACATTATAATTAATGTAGAAACTTAAAAAGCATTCTTATTAGAGTCATAAGACCAGATATCTACTCTCAAAACTAGTATCTAACATTGTATCCATGAGATCACTGTCATTTCATTAAGACAAGAAACAGAAATAGATTTAAGCACTGGAAAGGACGAGAGTGTCATTATTCATGAATAATTTGGTTGACCACATGGAAAGCTAAAAAGATGTTTCAGAAAAACTATTTTAACTGTTAAGAAAGTCCATCAATAGTGATGCATGGGAGATACGTTTTAAAAATCAATAATATTCTTAAACAGTAGAAAAGCAATTAGAAAATATAACTTTTTAGAAAGCTACTATTCACTAGCTAAAAATAAAATAAATAGCCTATAATATCAAGTGTTGTTCAGGATAAGGGAAAATTGCAAGAATTTGCATACCCTGCTGTGGGAATGCAAAATGGTGCAGTCATTTTGTAAAAGTGATTGACAATTTCTTATAAAGTTAAACATACACTTACTATATAACCCAGCAATCCCACTCTCAGGAATTTACCCAAGAGATATGAAAGCACGTCCACTCACAGACTTGGTATGTGAATGTTCATAGTAACTTTATTCATTATAGCCAAAATCTGCAAACAACCATGAACTAACGAATGGATCAACAAGCTTGGGTACATCCATACAATAGAATACTACTCAGCAATACAAAAAGAAACTGCTGATACAAACAAAAAGATAGACTAGTCTCAAAAACATTGTGCTGCACCAAAGACAACAGGCACAAAGGATTATATGCCATATAGCTTAATTTATATGAAATTCTAGAAAAGGGCAAACTATTGTGACAGGAAACATAAAAGTGATTGCCAAGGACTCAATGGGAAATGAGACTAACTTCAAGGAGAATGAGGGAACTTTTTGGAGTGGTGGAAATGTTCTGCATCTTGATCATAATGACTATTACACAATTGCATACATTTGCCAAAACTCATAAAATCAATTGTTTGTAAAGTATACCTCAATAAAGCTAATTAAAATAAAGCTCCCATTCACAATAACAAGCAGCACTATTAAGTACGTAAGTCTAACAAATGATGCCCATAGTATTTACGGAAAATATTGTATGTATTACTGAAGGACATTAAAGAAGACCTTAATTAAGGGAGATATGTACCATTTTCTTTTCTTTTCTTTTTTCTTCCTTTCCTTTCCTTTCCTTTCCTTTCCTTTCCTTTCATTTCCCTTCCTCCTTCTCTTTCTTTCTTTTCTTTCTTCCTTTCTTTCTTTCTTTCTTTCTTTCTTTCTTTCTTTCTTTCTTTCTTTCTTCTTTTCTTTCTTTCTTTCTTCCCTCCCTCCCTCCCTCCCTTCTTTCTTTCTTTCTTTCTTTCTTTCTTTCTTTCTTTCTTTCTTTCTTTCTTTCTTTCTCTCTTTCTTTCTTTCTTTCTTTCTTTTTTTTCTTCTTTCTTTTTTTCTTTTCTTTTTGACAGAGTTTCGTTCTTGTTGCCCAGGCTGTAGTGCAATGGCACCATATCAGCTCGCCACAACCTCCACCTCCCGGGTTCAAGCAATTCTCCTGCTTCAGCCTCCCAAGTAGCTGGGATTACAGGCATGTGCCATTACACCCGACTAATTTTGTATTTTTAGTAGAGACAGGGTTTCTTCATGTTGGTCAGGCTGGTCTCAAACTCCCGACCTCAGGTGATCCGTCTGCCTCGGGCTCCCAAAGTGCTGGGATTACAGGTGTGAGCCACCGTGCCCAGCCTACCATTTTCAAATATAGGAATACTCAACTTGAAGATGTCCAATGTCCCAAAAACTAATCTATAAATTTAATGCAATTCCAGACATAATTTCAAATGAGGTTTAACAAGCTGATTCTAAAATTCATATGAGTAATTGAAGGACCAAGAATATTCAAGACAATTATGAAGAAGAACAAGTAGGAACGACTTGTCCTACAGCTATCAAGACTTAGAATCTAACTATAATAATTGAAACAGTATAGTACTTATGCAGAGAGACACAGATCAGTGGGAGAAAGGAAAGACCTAGACACAAATCAGAGAATATAAGGAGCCTTGGTATATGACAGAACTGGCATTGCACATCATGGGAGAAAAGGATGGGTTATTCAATAAATGGGGTAAGAATGATTGTTTATTCAAATCAGAAAAAATACAATTAGATTTCTATACTATATCACATATAGAAATCAAATTCAGATGAATTTAAATACTAAATCTTAAAAACAACTTTTAAAATTTAAAAGATACTTAGAATAATATGATCTCAGTGTAGGAAAGGATTTCTTGAATAAGACACAAAAAACACAAATTGTAAATTACAGATTAATTAGAGCATATTGATAGGGAAATAAAGCCTCTATCTTTCTGTATTATAAGATAAAGATAATAGACAAGCGACAGAGAAGACATTTGTAACAAATATATAACAAATCAATACGGATGACATAAAGTACTCTATTTAGTTAAAAAACAACCAACCTAAATTAACAGTGGGCAATATATTAATGAACAATGCACAGAAGAGAAAATCTGAATGGCTATGAATGGCTAGTAAGTAGATAAAAACATGCTTATCTTCACAAATAATCAAGGAAATGCAAATTAAACTAGCATAGTGATACTATTCCATAGCCATCAGATTGCCCCAAATAAAAACATCTGCTAATACTACATGCCAACAAGAATGTGAGGAAACAGAAATTGTTATACAGTGCTTGTGGGAAAGTGAGTTTATACATCCACTTTAGAGAATTTGGCAGTACTTAGTGAAACTGAAAATACGTATATACTCTGAGCCAGCAATTTAACTCTTAGGTACCTTAAATAAATACTGGAAACAAGTTCAAGGACATTCCTTACAACACTTGTACTGGCTAAAATATGTTAACATAAAAAAGTCTATAATTTTCTACCACCAAAATTTTTTCATGTTTTCAATTTATTTTCTCTTTCAATTTATAAGAATCTCCCACACTTCTATTGATGTATTCAGTGCAACCTCAAAGCAAGGATCTGAGAAAAATAATTACACTTGTAAGATTCTTATTTTTAGCAAGTATGCTATAAGGAAAAACAAACAAACCACCAGTATTCAGTATAATGAGGAGCAAGGTAAATCAACAATGAATGAATGAGAACTGTATGTATCAACACGGCTAGGTCTAAAAACAAAATGTGAAATAGAAAAACAAAGCAAGTTATGAAAGACTATTATTTCATTTGTGCAAAATTTGAAACAGATGTAATATTACCACATATTGTTTATGGATACAGTCATATGTAATAGAAGGATAAAAAACATGAACATAGAGGACACATACCATCTTTTAAGGTGGTGGTTGCCCCCGGAGCTCAGAAGATATGGGATTGGGGACGAAAGGAAATTTTACTGTACCTATAATGTTTTATTTCTCAGAAAACAAGCTCTGAACCAAAAATAAATAAATAATGGCCCATCCATATGCTAGAACATTATGCAATTGTTAAAATGTATGAGGTTGATCTCTATGTGCAGATACAGAAAAATCACCAAGATATATTAAATGAAAAAGCTCCATAAAATATATTAAGTGAAAAAGTATGATCACTTGTGTAAATATGGAAAAATATAAATGTATATAAATGCTGGTATAAGCATACAAAATTTCTTAAAGCATCCACAACAAACTGTTTTTAGTACTTGCCTCGAGAGAGAGACTGGAGGTCTGGGATTGGAGGGAGGCTTAGTTATACTGTTTTAATTATTCACCATGTGCAAATTATGCATTGTGCATTCAACTTAGTTTTTTAAAAATTCATGAGCTTAAAATCAAAGACGACATCTTGTGTGATCTTTAGGTTAGTATTATTTGTATACGGAACATTACATGACACTTACTGGATTTTCTTTTAATCAAAGTTAATTTTGAAGCTTAATGACCAGCAAGCTGACAATCAGGCAGGAGATGTCACTTTGAGGGGTTGACGAGCTGAAAGGTTTTCTCATTTCCTTCAAGGTTAAGAGTTATATCTGAGACATCCTTGCATCTCCCACTGTATCTAGTACAGAGCCTTGCCTGTGTTGGTAAACTATTCTCATGTGTTTATTCCTTAATTTGTTTACCTATGCATTCAGACAACAAATGTTACTACAGAACAACTATATTTTACTGCAAACTCAACCAGTTTTCAAGCACCTTGTGCTTTCTGTGGGTTTCTCCGGGATGGACAGAGATTTGGGATTGCTGTTATTTCTATGGGAAATGTGAGTTGACATAGAATAACCAAATTGCACATGAATTTCAGGGTTGCGATCCATCCATATATTAGGGGATACTCAGTAAAACTATTTTCTTCCAGAAATTGCATTTGATAAAGTTGATTGTAATGAAAGGAGAAGACGGTCTTAGTGACAATGACAATGATATAACTACCATCTGAAGCTGTTTCCTCCTCTCCCTTCCCAATAGCCACCATTCTTTCTTAGATTGAAGCCACAACCTTCTCACTGAACTGCCTGCCTCAAATCTTTTCCTTTACTTATAACTTATTTTCACAGCCACCAAATGTATATAGCTTTCTAAAACAAAACATACCCAGCTTGCTGGATAATATAGTAGCTCTATTTTTAGTTTTTTGAGGAATTTTCAAAAGAAAGGATATCAGGGTGTCAAAGAAATATCTGCATGCCTGTGTTTGTTGCAGCACTGTTTATAATAGCCAAGATTCTGAAGTAACCTAAGTGTCCATCAACAGATGAATGGATAAAGAAAATGTGGTGCATATACACAATGGAGTAGTATTCAGCCAGAAAAAAGAATGAAATCCTGTCATTTGCAACAACACAGATGGAACCAGAGATCATTATGTTAAGTGAAATAATCCAGGCACAGAAAGACAAACATCACATGTTCTCACTTTTTTGTGGGATCTAAAAATCAAAACAATGGAACTCATGGACATAGGAGTAGAAGGATTGTTAGCAGAGGCTGAGAAGGGTAGTGGGGGGCTGGGGAGAGGTGGGGATGGTTAATGGGTACAAAAAGTAGAAAGAATAAGACCTATTACTTGATAGCATAACGGGGTGACTATAGTCAATAATAACCTAATTGTACATTTAAAAATAACTAAAAGAGTGTAACTGGCCGGGCGCGGTGGCTCACGCTTGTAATCCCAGCACTTTGGGAGGCCGAGGCGGGTGGATCACGAGGTCAGGAGATCGAGACCACGGTGAAACCCCGTCTCGACTAAAAAAATACAAAAAAATTAGCCGGGCGTGGTGGTGGGCGCCTGTAGTCCCAGTTACTCGGTGAGGCTGAGGCAGGAGAATGGCGTGAACCTGGGAGGCGGAGCTTGCAGTGAGCCGAGATTGCGCCACTGCACTCCAGCCTGGGCGACAGAGCGAGACTCCGTCTCAGAAAAAAAAAAAAAAAAAAGAGTGTAACTGGATAATTTGTAACACAAAGGATAGATGTTTGAGGGGATGGATACCCCATTCTCCATGATGTGATTATTTAACATTGCATGCCTGTATCAAAACATCTCATGTACCCCATAAATGTATACACTTACTGTGTACCCACAAAAATTTTTAAATTAAAAATTAAAGTAAAAAATAAAACACAAACATAACTATTCCACTTCCCGATTTGAAACTCTTTAATGGCTCTTCACTGACCTCACGATAAAGTCCACACTCCTTAGGATGGTGTACACAGCTCCTAATCATCTGGTGCCTGCCTATTTCTCTAGTTTTCTCTCCTGCCTCTTAGTAGCACATGCTATTCTTTCTTACTGAAACTTTTTCTGTCTCTAGTTGGTTTAACATACATCTATTCATCCTTCAAAACCCAAGGCATCATGAAGATTAATAAAATAATAAATGGGAAATTGTTTGGGGAAATAAACAAGAACAATGCCAACGGCAGGTCCTCTCCAATAGGTCTTCACTGGCACTACCTCCCTGCAAATTGATCCAGAAATTCCTTTCTCTGTGCTACATCTACATGTTATAAAGAGTCCTGTTGTTGCACTTGTGATGTTGCAATTTGATTGTTCATTTACATGTCTGTCATTTCCGCTAGACATTGAGCCTGACCTAGTGGAGTGACCTGATATTGTGTGTGAATGCTATAACTGAATGGCGACAATGGTGATGTTCTGAGATAACAGAGATAGCAGTCATATCTGTGCAAGTACTCTGTTTTATAGGATGCTCACATAGCCATCAAAGAAAGAGAAGTCTCACTAAGAGCTCTAAGGAAAGGTTCCACTCCCCAACCAACTCTTTCTGTACAGCCCGGAAAGTAGTGAAAGCATATAAGACAAGCACTGAGGAAACTTACCCAGAAGGCCAGATGCAATCTGCCTACCAAGGATGGAAAAATGACAAGGTAACTGTTCGGAAAACTGCCTCTGACAGCTTGTGTAAGAAGACTTTTAATTTGATTATAAAAACCAAACTATAGCAGTTGTGCTTTTAATTGGATGTGGAATTCACTTAAGCTTGACTGAAGGCTTTGAGGGAAGGGGATTTGGATGTTTTAGGGTATATTTAATGATGTAAAAAAGGAAGACCTCTACTTCCAGTTCTAGGAGTCCAGGCCTCTTTGAACCCTAAGACAAAACTATCCTCAACTTCTGTGGATGTCAGCAACATAATTCTCATGTTCATCAAATATGTTCCTAGCATGGAGCATGAAGTTTTGTAGTTAATAAAGTGGTTTCCCATACAGCATCTCATTTGAGTCCTACAATAAACTTGTGAGGTCAGCAAGGCAGGAGTTATTGCCCCCATTCACAGCAAGAAAAACTGGGACTAAGTGAAGATATGTGACACGAAATTGCACAGGCAGTGGGAGATCTAGGTCTAGAACCTAGATTATTTTGTCACTAGTTTCAGTACTTCTCATATTGTACCCTTCCCAAACTACAGCTCTGAGCTTTCGGCAGCCTCTGGAGGCCCTGGCCTAGAGAGATCGTGGCTCTGACCCATTTGACATGTCAGATACTCCAATATCCAATTTCGCACCATTAGTCAGCAGTCATTGAATGGATGTTCAGGATGTTATGAGAACCTGACATCGATCTCTCAATTAAAAAGCAAAGCTCCCCTGGGAGACAAACTTAAAGATAATTGGATTTCTTGTTTGAACTGTATGTGCCAGTCTCTGCTTGCAGAAGGTTGTTGGAGTGCTTAAAAGATAAATAAGGTGGCAAGCATTATGCTCCTTCTAAACCCAAAGGAGGCGCTGTAGGGGCTAAAATTGCTTCGGCCACTACCATGTGAAAACTAAACGTGCCTTTGGGTGACATACTCTTAGTTCTTCCTTGTAGAAGCCTTTTGAGCTCCAGGGAAGTCAGAGAGAAAATAATAATTGTGCAGGTATGAAAAGAAAGATTGGGAAGCTATGATTGTTAAGGTCATGAGAGATCTTTGTAAAGAATATATAATAAGATAGTCTGTCATGCTGTTGCTGGATCTACTTCAGGTCAAACAACACAGTAGTGGTACAGCAAACCAGCTACTTGTCTTAGCAACTCACTTTGGACTCCACTAGAAAACCAATTATCTTTAAGTTTGGCTCCCAGGGGAGCTTTGCTTTTTAAGTGAGAGATCGATGTTGGGTTCTCATGACATCCTGAACGTCCATTCAGTGACTGCTGACTAATGGTGTGAAATTGGACACTGGAGTATCTGACATGTCACATGGGTAAGAGCCACAATCCATCTAGGCCAGGGCCTCCAGAGGCTGCTGAAAGCTCCAAGCAATAGTTTGGGGAGGCTAAGTATTTGGGGCTTCACACATGTCAATGGAATAAGAAGCCAGGCTCTAAGGAAGCAAAGTGAACATCTCTACCATGGGCTCATTAAGTCTCCAAACTCAAGTGGAAGGAAAATGATGAGGTAATTATCTTCATAATCAATCCCCACATCCATGTTTACTCTCTTTCTTTTTTCCTAAATGATGATCTTTCTTTTCTGCCTGAAGATAATGCCTCCACTTGTGTATTTCCCCATCCCATCTCCTCCAACCTCCTCAGAGACTCCCTTTGCTTCATCATTCATCCTCTTGCATGTATTTCATATTTCCTTCTCTCTGGACCTAGATTCTTTGCGTAGCATCTTGGCCAAGTTTCTTCTTCACTAAGACCCAAAACGCAAGAATAAAAATACCCTCTGTCCTCTCTTCCACCCTTAGCTTTTTGGTGCTCTCTCTGCCTCCTTTACTTCATCAACAATCTTCTTGAAATTATAACCCACATTTGTTGTTTTTCCTCTTATCCCCCCACCACCAACCTCACTTCATTTGGGATTCTTGCCCCAGCTCTCCAATATTCATGGCACCTTCTTTATTAACAATTCTAATGGCTCCACTTCTCCCTTGGACTCTACGACATCACTCTGTTTCTCCCAATTCTATGACACAATTTTGTAAAATTTTTCTGGTCTTTTTTTCTCCAAAAAAATATGAGTTTCCCTGCCTTTCCTGTCCTCTGCCCCCTACTCATTTTGTCCAAACACTCCAAAATCAATGGCTGACGTGGTCCTCAAGTTACTGGACCTTTTTGACCATTATTCCCTCTCCATGGAATATTCTCTCTCTTCTTCTCCTAAGAAGGTTCTACTTTTGCTAGATACCCACCATGGCTCTGAAACAGTTTATTTCATTCTGCCCTCCAAACCCCTTTTTCCTAAAGCAAGTTTTTTTTTGTTACATCTCCATCATGGAAACTACCTCAATTTCTTTCATTTGTTGTTCAGTTCAAATGATGGTAATCTCCATATAGCTCCTATTATCCAGTTACCTGACAAAAACTCCTGGCTCTTAATATAATTAGCATCTTGTAAATTCAAAATTACATCAACATGCATAAGATTAACTTTTTATCTTCAGGAGAAAAAATTATAATTGAAATACAAGTACAATGTGCTGCTGTAGTAATCATCATTATCAGATTTCTCATCTGTAAATTCAGCAAGACAAATCAAAGACCTACTCTCAAATGCCTCAGAAGATAGTTTGGAAGATTAAAAATAATAATGGATCTGAAAGTTATTTGAAAAGTATTATGCTCCAGACATGTAAATTACTAAAAGAGAGGTAAGTCTTCCTTCACAGACTTATGTGGTATACATTAAGATCCTTGTTCAGGGCACTGAAAGAAGATGAAAAGTGAATAAAAAATATAAGAGCATGTTATAATGGAAGGAGCAAGAACTGGAAAATGAGACTTGGGTGTCAGTTCTTGCTATTACTGGATGGATCTGAGATTCTAAGAAAGACACTTTACCTCTTTGAATCTTCTTTTTCAGTTATAAAACTTAAGCGTTTATCAAATGAAACTTTAAAAGTCCTTTCCGTCTTTAATATCCTATGACTTCATAATCAGTAAAAGTGGGAAAGACCTCATATTTATCGTGTAGTCTTTCATTATTACTTTTTTTGTGCAAATATCTCTCAATTTTCTTGTCCTCCTTTTCTTCCATTGTTTTAACTTGGCAAATCCCAAACTTGATTTTAAACCAACTATATCTGCTTACTCTACCCTGTTAGCTAAACATTGCCAAAGAAGACCACTCAAGAAAGCAATCTGGTTTCACCTTCTTAAATTCATGATTTCAATGATCAAATTTCCTCTCAATATTACCTGGAAATCATAGTATTTGTTCTAAGTAGTAAAGCCTTCTCACTTCCAGATATGACTATTTTAGTTTCCCTCTGCCCTCAAACCCCCAACATGCCCTCTCCACCCCTCACTCTTATATCATGACCTTTTTTCATACTTCATTGAGGAAACAGAAGCCTTAGAGGCAAACTCAGTCATCTTCCTAAGACTGAATGCGTCAACTTATCTACAATGGCATCTGTTTTCTCCGGCTTTCCTTCTGTTAAAAGGATGAAGTGTTTCTGCTTTTACCAAAGGTGAATGCCTTGACTTGTGTTCTCTATCCCATCCTCTCTCACTTTCTAAAAGATTTTGCTCCAAAAATGTATTTCTTATTTTCATGTGCATCATCAATATCCCCTCTATGCTGGATCATTCTCATCAGCATACAAAAGGTAGGGTTAATGCTCATCTCTCTATAGTTACCACCCAATTTCTCTGCTCCCCTTCAGTCCCCATCACTCATCACTCTACTAAATCTGTTATTCTTGTAACTAAATGTAAGAGACTGTTTTTTGTCTTCGTCTTAATCTCACAACAGCTTTTATTAACACAGTCAACAATTCTCTTGAAACATGGATTCTGTTATTTGATTTCCTCCTGGTTTTCATCCTATCTCACTGAATCCTCCTTTTTTTATCTCCTTTCCTGCCTTCTCCTATTCTGTCAGACCTAAGGGAGACAGACTCTTAAAGCTTAGTGCAGCACATACTTCTTTATCTATAATATCTCCATTCCCATGGATTTCAATGTTATCTATATTCGGATACCTCCTAAACTTATACCCTAATCCAGCCCTCTCTTCTGGGCTACATACTTTCAAATCTAGCTGTCTGTTTCTTCCCTTTACCCAGAATTCTCATGGACACCTCAAACTTAATACAAATTGAATTTATGTATCCCCTAAATTTTCTTGTTATATAATCTCACCATCCAAGTAAATGGCACCACTTACTCGAACCAGAAACCCATGAGTCATCTCTGACAGTCAGTTTTCATTACTCTTCATATCTGATATGTCCGTAAGTCCTGACATTTCTACCTCCCAAATATGTCTTGAATCTCTCTTTTTTCTATCTCTTCTGCAACAACATTATTCAGGTTTACTATTACCTCTTACCTGGCCCACTGAAGTAGTCTTTTAATTGTCTTACTCTACCCATGAAGTTCTCTCTCTAATTCATTTATCAGACAGCAGAAAACATGATTTTCAGCTGTAAATTTCATCACTACTGCTTAACACCCTCCAGTGGATTCCTACAGTCTTTAAAAACATCTAAATTCTTTAGCATGATCTGCAAGAACCTGAATGATCTGGCCATTCCTATTTTTTCTATCTTCTCTTATTCTCTCTCTCTCTCTCTCTCTCGCTCTCACTCTCTTTCTCTCTCTCTTCTCTGTCTCTCCACAATATGCTGGTCTTTTTTAGTTTATATTAGTTTTTCTAACACTCAATGTTTTCATGCTCATTGCTTATACCCTCTGCCTAGAATGTTCTCCCTCACCCCCACTTCTAACTCTTGCATTATTATCTCCTTCCCATTTTTTTAGGTCTCAAATTTTTAGGCTTCTCTTGGCCACTCTGACCACAATACCCCTCTCCCCCCTGCCCCCCCCACAGAGAGAGAGAGAGAGCATATTTTCTATTTTGGGTCCTTGTTTGTTTACATTCATAGTAAACAATTCACAATTCTTTTTTATTATTATTATACTTTAAGTTTTAAGGTACATGTGTACAATGTGCAGGTTTGTTACATATGTATCCATGTGCCATGTTGGTGTGCTGTACCCATTAACTCGTCATTTAGCATTAGGTATATCTTCTAATGCTGTCCCTCCCCCCTCCCCCCACCCCACAACAGTTCCCAGAGTGTGATGTTCCCCTTCCTGTGTTCATGTGTTCTCATTGTTCAATTCCCACCTATGAGTGAGAACATGCGGTGTTTGGTTTTTTGTCCTTGCGATAGTTTACTGAGAATGATGTTTTCCAGTTTCATCCATGTCCCTACAAAGGACATGAACTCATCATTTTTTATGGCTGCATAGTATTCCATGGTGTATATGTGCCACATTTTCTTAATCCAGTCTATTGTTGTTGGACATTTGGGTTGGTTCCAAGTCTTTGCTATTGTGAATAGTGCCGCAATAAACATATGTGTGCATGTGTCTTTATAGCTTTATGGGTGTCTTTCCTTGTTTTTAGTCTTTCTTCTTTCTCTCTCACTGAAATGCTAACTCCATGAAATGTAGAGGGTATTCCTGATGTGTTAAAAAAGTATTGACTTTTTTTACTATTTTATTTTAAGCACCTATCTAAGAGTTGGCACAGAGTAAGCATTTAGTAAATATTTGTTGAATGTATGAATGAATGTATTAAGTACCTAATATGGACCAGTAATTGTGCAAAATGTGTGACATTGAATTAATATACTATTCTATAGATGAGGATACCAACTTTCAGAGAAGTGATGTGACTTGCTCCAGGGTAAACAGCCAGTAAGTGGCAAAGCTGGGATTTGAATTTAGGCATGTCTTTTTCTGCTATGCTATACCATCTCCCCACCATCAGTAGTTCACCCTTGCTCTTCTATGCCTCCTCTACTAATGTTTAACGAATTTTCTATCAAACAAGTTTAAGGATTAGACATCCTTTGTTATGATGAAATAAAGCACTATAATTTTACCACAAATAAAAATATAATTCAATTGATATAGAATTTCTAAAACAAGAAACAGATTTAATCATTGCTCTTATGAAATTTACACACAGGTAATTAGGAATATTCATTGTTGATGATAATACCAGCACAGCAGTAGGAACAACCAGGTAAGATCTGAAAGGATCGAGCGTTTTCCAAAATACGTATTGGAAAAAATGTACATATTTATGTGTCACAGTTACAGTTTTAAGAGTCT
Source organism: Symphalangus syndactylus (assembly GCF_028878055.3). Classification (NCBI taxonomy): domain Eukaryota; kingdom Metazoa; phylum Chordata; class Mammalia; order Primates; family Hylobatidae; genus Symphalangus; species Symphalangus syndactylus. Next base: position 134,321,827 of record NC_072447.2, on the reverse strand, counting down.
GTACATTCTAAATATGATGGGATAATTGAAGTCATGGATTAACTTTCCAAATGGCCCCTGGAGGACTGGGTCGAATTTATTAATTAAGTGTAATAATCCTGAACTTCCAGAAAGAAGCCAATTATGCTTGGTATGTGTGACACATTTAAGCAGTTTGATGTTTTTCTAAAAAAAGTATCAGATCAATGGTTATTCTTCAAAATTTTTTTTTTAGATCCAAATCATGGCTGGAACTGAAGAAGAAAATACTATTCAAATTTCAGAAATTATCTTTTTGGGTTTTGGGGATCTCCATGGCCTTCAGTTTCTTCTTTCTGGGATATTTCTGGCCATCTATGTGGTGACTCTAATGGGCAACATTGCGATCCTAACTGTGGTGTCAGCTAATCATTTCCTTCACACGCCCATGTTTTTCTTTCTCGGTCACTTCTTCCTAGAGATTGGCTGCGCCAGTACCATTGATCCCATGAGGCTGAGGACTGCCATCAGCTCATACGCCTTTTTCCTTTCCAGCCTGTGTTTCCCAGTTTTACTTTTTGCCTTGGTGGCTACAGAATTCTTCTTTCTGGCTATAATGTCTTACGATCGCTATATAGCCATCTGTAACCCACTGCAATACTTCAGCATCGTGGAGCACTGGAGTTGCTTACAGCTAGCTAGTGCCTCGTGGGTGGCTGGATTTCTGGCATTCACTCTCCTCATGGTCCTCATTTTTCACTTAACATTCTGTTCCACCGATGTGATCGATCACTTCCGTGATTTGAAGCCCATCATGAAACTGGCTTGCACTGACACTGAAGTAGCTGAGATGTCCTCTTTTATATGCACCTCTTTATTTGCCCTTGGCCCCTTCCTGCTGACCCTGGCTTCTTATGATCACATCATCACTGCCGTTCTGAGGATTCCTTCTGCCACAGGAAATCAGAGGGCTTTCTCCACCTGTTCCTCCCATCAGACTGTGGTTAGTCTCTATTATGGAGCACTGGGCATTGTTTATGTCTTCCCATCAAGACCTCAGTATGAAGACTTATTGAAGTTACTTTCTATTCTGTATACAGTGCTTATCCCTGCCCTCAACCATATCATTTACACCTTAAGGAACAAGGATGGGAAGGTAGTTCTGAGAAAATTGGTGCAATAAGGAACATATAACTGGTCCAAAAAGAGTTTGAAAATTTTAGTGGCTTTTGGCACCTTCTGAAAAACCTCAAAAAAGTGGAAATGTTTCTATAGTGTCAAGAATCGTTACTGTGAAATTGATGAGTTTTCCTTTGTTCTATCAACTTTCTCCACATTAGTGAATAAGAAGTGTGTTAAAGGTTCTTTTGTCAAACATTTCGTAGGTGACAGGCACTATGCTAAGTCCTTTGCATGGATTGTCATGCTAAATCCCCACAGCAACACCATGAGGTAGCTACTGTTATTATCCCCATTTTACAGATGTTATAACTGAGATGCAAAGATTAACCCACTTGCTAAAGACCATCCAGCTAGAAAGTAGTGAAACCAGAATTTGAATTTGATCCCAAGGTTTGCCTAACATCAAACCCATGATCTTTCCACTAAATGGGGGGAGCCCACAACCTTGGATTGCCCAAAATGGCTTTCTTGGATCATAGAAGACATTACTGCAGATAACTTTCCACTGGAGAACATGGGTTAATGTGAGGTGAGAAGGAGGGAAAAAAAGTAATACAATAAAGTAATGCAATTTAAATCCTAGTCTCTCTCGTTTCTTCACCTAAAGTCTTGATGAAAATGCATGAGATAAAAAATGTCCTAAGATTAAAATTAGTTTTTTTAAGATTATTTGTAAGAACAAAAGAGTAAAAGCAACCTAACTAGTTCAATAAATTAAAGCACATTCACACAATGGAATATAATACATCCATAAACAAACAAACAAGAACAAATCAGCTCTTCCTTTGTTGATATGGAAAGATCTCCATAATCTATTGTAACTGCAAAAAAAAAGGTTAGTGCAATGTGCACAGTGTGGCACCAGTTGTGCAAAAACAGTAAAAGAAAAATATTTAAAACTTAGTTATAGATTAATAGACTGTTCTAGAAAGAAATATATGAATTTGGTGATATTGGGTGCCTTTTGGTAGAGAAACTAAATAGAGGGGAGGTGTAGCTTTTGAGGTGGGAATTATGTAAATAAATTACCTATTGAAAAGTAATCAAAGTTTAACAAATTATTGCAAATTGTACAAAAAGCAGAAATGTTCAACAACCCACATTTATATACCAGTGTGGAAGAACTTCTAGATACTTGGGAAGCTTCTTTTCTCTCACAGGCGAGTTATCAGCTCTGAGAGCAAGGATCTTGTCACTTACTGCTTCTATACTTCCCTCATAGTGCCCTAAATGCCAAAATAAAAGTGTATAGCATAGATGTTTGACTTAACACTTGTGCTATCATCCAACACAGCATAGCTCAACATCCACTGAGCATAACAATTTCTAACAACTTGGTGTGTTTCCATTTCTAGAGTGAAAAACCCAAGGGGGAAAAGTGCTAGCTGTATCTCTGATGCTTTTCCATCCATAGCAATCATAAAGGCTAGCAAGGGGCTGGCATGAACTAAGAATGGTTTTCTGGGCTCTTCCTTACATTATCACCATAGTGAACTTCCTATCAGGAAAACATGACTGCGTTCCTCTGGCGTTTAATCAACCTCTGTCACAATGACTCACAATTAGGAACAGAATAAGGGTCTCATATTCTTTGTGACTCCGTGACTTTACACATGCTGTTTCTACTTTTACCTCTGCCTCATTTTCTCACGTTAACTCCTTTTCATCCTTAAAATATCAAACGTCAAATATCAAAGTGTCACACACTCAGTGAAGCACTTCCTGATCCTTCAACATCCCTCTAAAGTTAGGCCCTATTTTTTCCTATGCTATTAAAGCACTTTGTACATATTTATATTTTATGCCAATTACATTGTACAGTAAGTTTTTGAATTTATGCCTGCCTCTTCACCTAATAATGAATTCATGCTGACGTTTATCCTACATGTAGAGTAGTTGTTCACCTGCCTGAAGCAGAGGCTGAACTACTTAATGTCTTAAGGATAGTTCCAGTTCTAGAAGTTTGATATTTGTCTTGGTGCAAATTTTACAGCAGAATTTGTGGTGACGGGTGGAGAATCTTGAGAATTTCCTCTTAGTGTCAGGAAGCAGCATTATCTTGAACCCTTGGAAAGGGGACCTAAAGCATTCATTCATTCACTTGAAATATTTGTTAAATATAAATGTAACATATAAGTATGTTAAATATCAATTTAAACAAAAACACTGACTGGTTAGTACTCTTCTGGGCACAAAAAGAATAAGAATCATGTGAATTTAACTTCAAAACTCTCCTGTCTAACCACTGGAACACCAACATAGTCCCAGATATAGAGCCTGCACCCAATAAATGTTTGTTCAACTAAGCCAAACAAAAGTATTATCAAGTGGTCTGGGAATACAAGTGGCCTCTGTTGAGGAGATCATCAATTTCTAATACTCATATTTTAAACTCTGGAGTTATAGGTCTTGGAGATATGTGGATTGTATGAAGTATTGGGGGAAAAAAAGAAGTGTCATGAAGAAGAAGAGGGAGGGCTATCTCCACCTGGAAAATTTAAGAGTCATTGCTTCCTTCACAACACCAGCTGCCATCTGCCAATGAGAAGGCAACACATCCATGGAGAGCAACAACTAGAAATAATTGGGTTTCTCCTGTTTAATACCTAAGACAGGGCCCCATTGAGATCAGGTAAGGAGATCTATTAAAGGCAAGCTGTTCTCTGCATATCACTTAATTCAAAGTACTTAATGAGGCTGATTAAATGCCATGCTCTCCAAGGATACTGCAGATCAAAGTGGTAGTTTGTGTAAGTCTAAGGACTTGATTCTTAAACCAGAATGCAAATAAAAACTCATTTGGGAAAAACCTAAATTAGAGTATGAAAGCAATGCCTTGAGAAAGGGTAGATATTTTTGTACAAGCTACAGTTCAGTTTGGCCTAGATAAAGCCAAGCATCAGGATACAGGTGAAAAATTCAGGCAAATATTCACCTTTAGGGGCACTGCATATGCCAAATTTCTAGGTACCTGACTGTATATTTCACTATCTGGAAGAGTTACAATATTCAATAGTACTTAAAAATGGGGATTCACCACTCTGACAGAGTGGTTTGTGAGCCTTCTCTCTGTAACCTTAGGCAAATAACTTAGCCTCCCTGACCTTCAAATTTCTTATGTGTAAAATGGAAATACTAGTACTATATTACCTCACAAGGACGTTCAATTAAGATTAAAAGAGATATTGCATGTAAAACTCTTAGCACTCAGGAGATACTTGATATACTTTAATTATTATTTTAGTGGTTATCATCATCATCACTGGATGTCATTGGGTCCTTTCTTGTTTTTATATAGTAAAGAAGTATGGACCAGGGAGGTATCTGAATAACTGTGAAGTGGTCTGAAAGTAGAGGCTAGAAAAATGGAGGCCGGGCTTCTGAGACTTCTTGGTTTTGCCAGGGTATCAGTTTACTTTCATCTTTGGCAAGCAAGACACAAGCTGGGCATCAAAGTCTTTCATATGTTAGTTTACTGAGCAGCTCTGTGGAAACGTTGGACCCTTTGGTCTAATACCTGGCCTTTAATGGCAGCCCAAACAATATGACCAGACCAGATGCATCTTGCTCTTTCTGTAAGAGCCACATTTCCTTCTCTCTTTACTTAATTCTTATGCTTTTTGTACTGAAGTTCTTGTAACAACAAGTCATGTGAAGGTAAATGAAGCGGTGCTTAATAGTAGTAAAAGGCAGGCTAAGGGGGAATGGACCTATTAAACTGCTAAGAGTTTGACCCCTGTATACCACTCCAACTTCGTCATGTACAATTATTCTCTCTCTATGTTTTGGCCACTTTGAGACACTCTTTCACTTTCTTGAATTTGTAAATTCTTTTGTGCCTTAGAATGTTTGCATATACTATTCCCTCTGCTTAGCATGTTCTTCCTCAAAACTTGATGTAGTTGGCTCCTTCTTATACTTCTGCTCTCTCCTTAAATTTGACACCCGATAGAGATTTCCTGGCCACCTCCTCTAAATTTACTTCCCTGCCAACACCATCACCCCCACCTAGTTAGGCTCTATTTCAATATTTCATTATTCTTCTTAGCACCTAACAAAGTAGTGATTATGTAATTATTTGTGTATTTATGTTTTACATGTCTGTCTCCCAGAATATCTGTGCCTGTCCCACGTAAGTACTCAATGCATAATTAATGAATAAATGAATGAACAAATGCTTTTGGCATTCTTACCTCCTGGTTAGTCAATGGGTGGATATTCAATTGTTGTGGTCTGATAAATGGGTGGCTAAGGAGAGTTTAAAACATATCCACAAATTTTAAAATATTCCTCCCATCAATAGGTGGGATCAATATTCTTTCCTTTTGAATATCAAAGAGAGATGCTCTAGTGACTGCCTGAACCAATAGAGCATGACAAGAGTACCAACAAAGGGTCTCCTAGGCATAATGGTAGGACTCAAAATGGTGGGAGTGACTTCCAAGGCTGGGTCATACCAAATGAGGAAGCTTTTGCCTTGTCTGCTGTAAACTTGCTTTTGGAGCACCAAGGTACCACGTAAGAAGTCCAATTACCCTGAAGTCGCCATGCTGTTAAGACCAAGTCACATGGAGAAATTGTGTAGAGGTGTTCCAGTTGACAGTCTCTAAGGAGACCGAAGTGATATCCATCTAAGGCCCACAGGGTCTATATCATATTTTCAAATTCTTTTATATTCTTCCCATTGAGAAGTGGAATCTATGTGCCCTACTTTTTAATATAGAAGGATTGTGGTGCTTTGACCAATAGAGCATGACCAGGACAGTAACAGAGGGCAACAGCAACAACCCGCATCAGCTGCCTGATATGTGGGCACAGATGCCTCTAGATGATCCCACTTCCTCGCTGTCAAGTCCCCTCCAGTCACAAAATTTTCCAAGTTGTGGTCCCCGACATTGTGAGATAGAGATAAGCCATTCTCACTATGACCTGACCAAATTCCTGAGCCATAGAATCCATGAGCATAATTCAATTGCTTTATTCCACTAATTTGGGGGCTTATTATGGAGGAATGGTAAGTGGGATAGTGGCCATGAAATCGGGGATAGTGGCCATGAAATCCATGCTAGAAAGTTGTGGCATCTAGATCTATCTGACTCTAAAATTTAGGTATGTATTCCTGTTGATATGCTGGCTCCCTTGGGATTTTAAAAATTATTTATTTTTAATGGCAAAGTAAAAGCAACACCTATCTGGAGTTTAAAGGCATTTCAGGAAATAGCCTCACTGGAATGGAGGGAGGGATGTTTTGAGGTTTAGGATGAAATGGCATTTTCTTTTAAGTGAGAATGTATCCCCTTAAAGACATTCGTGAAGATGACTGTATTAGTCATTTCATAGGATCAGGAACAGGGGGAAGGGGGTTATATGCTGAATTCGGTCATTTTCTTGCCCTGTGATCCACCTGCCCCCTAAAATTCAGAGCTAATTTTCTCCCCTATGTTGCCATCACTAGCCAGCGTTTTCCTCATTGTCCCCACCTGAAACCCCTCTGGAGAGGACAGGCAGCACCCCCTGAGTTGGCAGAGGATACCACGAGAGAGAGCTGGCTCTTCATGGGCACTTAAGGTGAGAAGGCCCTGTGGGTAGCAGCCAGAGGAAACTGTTGAGCAAAAAGACCCCAGATTTTATTCTCTAATGGTAACAAGTGCTTGTAGAAGGCGATGATTCACACCAACTCAGTATCTGCACTGCTGACGTGGATGCAGATTAGGGATATACAAGGGCTGACAAACTCAGGAAAGAAACTAAGAATTTGGTTTAACTGTGTGGAAGTAATTCTAATTACAGGCATTTATGTGAACTGTTTACAATTTATGCCTAATTGCCACCCAGTACAATAACAATTATGCATATCATTAAATATGTGTCAGATTAATTTTGTTGTAAATTTTAATTATAACAGCAAACCCTATGTGTGTATGCTCTGTCTTTATAATTTGTTGCTTAGATTGCTCACAAGTTAGAAATAAATGAGACAGAACATTGGCTAGCAGGCCAAGAGTGGGGAAGGTGCAGAGGCGGCTGCCTGGGGTTGAATATTTACTATGGGTGGCGCACAAAGTGGATAATCAACCAATGCATAAATCCCAGCAGCTTAACTTCTCCGGAGCCCTGCAGGCAGCTCCACAATCTTTTATTCATTTATTGTTGATTCTTTGGTTGTATTCATGCCCACAGCATGTCCCAAACCTTTTCTGGTCTCCTCGGCCTCTCAACTCTTACTCCGCTCTCGACTCTTACTCAATGGAAAAGAATAACCTCATCCTGGCTTTTGCACAGCAGGTCTGGCTAATGCCTCCCTAGCTGGCCTCTCAAATTTCTTTCATGCTGTAGGCCCCTTCTTCTGTGGGCCCCGGCCTCTGACAAGCAGACATGTCCTTTCCTCTGTGCCCTGGTCTCTTCCCCTCCCACCATCCCAAAGACTGGTTTGATGTCCCAGCATTTCACCATGTGTTCAATTTCTTTCTCTGCTTTTTGCCATGCACATGGTAGGCACTTAGTAAATATTTGTGGAGGTTTCCTTTAGACATGCATGAGACACAATGGGACACACACACACACACTTTCCTTGCTGTTTCTTCAGCTATCACCATTTTCTCTTCATCCTCTAAGTTAACACTATACTTATACATCTTACATATCCAGTTAGACAAGAAATTCATTGCGGGCAAGGGACTTCTATGTTATTTTTTTCTGATTTCCTAGCACAGCTTGAAGCACTCCATACATGCTAAAAGATTAGTACTCATGGATCCTCACAGGCTGCTGCTTCTGTAGAGGGAAGGGAACATCTGGCACTTTCTTCTCTAGCTTGCTTTTGTAGAGGCTGAGTAGGATAATAGAAAGCATGGGGCTTTGGTTTCAGACGGACTTGAGTTCCACTCTAGGCTCTGCCACTCAGCGACTAAGAGAACTTAGGAAACTGATTTCATCTTTCTGAGGTCCAATTATCATCTGAAAAATGGGGATAATAATAGAACATATATTACAGGATTGTTGTGAAGATGAAATGACACGCTGATGAAAAGGGCCTGACACACACTGGTAATGATTTTTCTCAGGCAGAAACTTTCTGCTCCAGTGGCTCACTCATACTGAATATTTGTTCCTCCTACTATGGTAATAATGAGTCAGGATTTCAACAACCTAAAGCCTCACTTATTATCCATGTTTATCTTTCATTCTTAGCTCTAGATCAGTAGTTCTCATTCCTGTGAGACCTAATACTCCCTCTTAATAACAAATATTTTGTGACTCCCTCTTCACTATCCTTAAATGAAGTACATAGAGAGTATAACTTACCTACATACATAATTTCAAAAAAATCAATACAGTGACCTAACTGAAATATAAATGAGGAGCGAAAGGAAAGTAATTTACAGTAAAATGATATGTATTTCAATATATAAATGAAGGGCAGGACTCCATCGGACAACATAATGAAATACATGATTGCACCAACTTATACTGAATAAGTTCATATTTAAGAAAAGTAAAAGGATTGGGAGGCGTCACATAAAAGATGGGAAAACATACAAGGCAGAGAGAGATACAGGAAACAGTAGGATAAAAGCTACTGTTAAGACAAAATTCGATAACTATAAACCGTTTTCACACTTACATTATTAAAGCTCACTGGAATATTTGAAAGCTGTGTAGAAGAACAGCTCTTCATTATATTCGATTATCCCAGACATTCAGGACAGCTAGCATCACTGGTCTCCATCCGCTTAGTGTCAATAGCACCTCCTAAGCATTGTGACAACCAAACTATACCCCAATGCTTCTGATGGCCTTCTTAGGACTCTGAGACACAATGTAGAGATGCTGATGGTGATAGCAACCAACTACAGCCTTTTCTGTCTTGTTTGCTACTCTAGTTCTACTCCTGCCTCTTGAATATCTGTTTCTAGTTCAGCACTCTCATTGATCCTACCCATTCAGTTTTTAGCCCAAGAAGGCATTTCTTCCTCAAGATAGGTCAACTGGCCTGTACATAGCAGTAGCTTGGTAACAATTGAATGTTGTCTAATAGCCATAATGCCTACAGCTACTATTTAAGTTTCTACCACCTTTAAGCCTTCTCCCCACCAGTCACTCCACCACCAAGGCTTTGGCACCCAGCTAGCAAATACATCATGGCTTATCTGTTTTCTTGATTCCATCTTTATCGGCTTTTAAGTGCCACATTTTAATTTTAATCTGTTTTGATACAAATTTTTCCAAAACATACTCTGCTTTTTAAAAAATCGTTCTTTCATACTCCATGGATATGGTTCAATTAAAATGGTTAATTTATAAGTATGTTATTTCCAATTTTTAAACAAAGATCTTAATAACTTTCACAAAAAAGTTGAAAATAACTTAAAATAAACAACTATAAGTATACAACCTCAATTCTACCATTAACGTTTTATTGCAGTTATTTTATCAGTCCAACCATCCTTCTCTCCATCCATGAATCCATTTTATTTTTTGGCGCATTTCAAAGTGAGTTGCAAACATCAATATACTCCTCACTAAATCTTTGAGAATTCGTATAATTAACTAGAGTTAAATCGTTGCTTATAGATTTTCTTTTGATGTAAAATTTATCTACAATAAAATGTAAAAACATTAAATCCACATTTGCAGAGTTTAGACAAATGCATATATGTGTGTCCTAAACACCTTTCAAAATATAGATTGCCACTATCATCCCGGAGTCCTCTCCTTCCCCAACCCAGTCAATTCTTGCCCCATAACCCCAGAGGCAAACATGTTCTGATTTTTTTTCCACAGTACATCAGTCTTATCTGTTCTGAAGCCTCTTATGATAATAAGACAGTAAGTATGTTTATATATGAGGTTTCTTTCACAGAAAATAATGTTTTTGAGATTCATCCATAATATTCCAAGTAGTCTTAGTTTGTTCCTTAATATTGTGCATAGTATTCAATTATTTTATGAATATACCAAAATTTGTTTATCCATTCTCATATGGATAGACATTTAGGCTGCTTTCCAGTTTTTGCCAGTATGATGAAATCCTCTGTGAATGTTTCTGTGCAAATTTTTATTTTGACATTTTTTATTTACTAAATATAAAGGCATGTAATTACTTGGTCATAATTTGGTATTATAAGAAATGCCAGAACATTTTTCAAAGTTGTTGTGCCATTTTATACTCCCACAGTGTAGGAAAGTTTTGATCACTCCACATCCTTGCCCACACTTAGTGTTGACAGTTTTCTTTATTTTCAGTGCTCAGGTGGGTGTGTATTGATATCTTGTTGTGGTTTTAATTTGCTTTTCTCTGATAAAAATGATATTGAGTACTTTTTTGTGTGTACTGGCCATTCGTGTATTTGCCTTTGTGAAAATGTCTGTTCACATTTTTCCCCCTTAAAAAGATTAGAGATAAGTTTAGACTTACAGAAGAATTGTAAGAATACTACAGAGAGTTTCAGTCTAATTTTGCCCAGTTTCCCCTACTGTTAACATGTTACGTAACCATGATGCTTACATTTACCAAAAATTAACCTTGGCACATGACTCTTTACTAAACTACAGACTTTATTAGGATTCTACCAGTTTTTCCACTAATGGATTTTTTTTGTCCCAGTATCAAATCCAGGATGCCACATTGATTTTATCATTGCTCCTTAGTCTCCTCCAATCTGTGACTGTCCTCCGTCTTTCCTTTTCTTTCACAAATTTGACTCTTTTGAAAAGTATTGGTCAATAATTTTATGGAATGTCCCTCAATTTAACTTTTATGTTTTCTCCAGATTAGACCAGAGTCGTATGTTAAGAAGAAGAATATCACAGAGGTGGAAGTGCCCTTCTCAGCGTAGAATATCAGGAAATAAGATTTTTCACTCGTGATGTTAACCTTGGCCACTTGGTCAAGGCGGTGTTTGGTAGGTGTTTTTACTTGAAACTACTCTTCACAGTAATATATACATACATACATATATATATGCATGCTCAGTATATACATAATACATACTCAGTAACAGTTCATAGTCTTTCCATTAGAAGCAAGTCACTAAGTCTAGCCTACACTTATACAGAGAGGAATTTAACTCCACCTCCTGGAAGAAGTACAAAAGAGTTTATTAACATATCTTTTAAAACCACAGAAATACATAATATTTGGGAGGGAGATGGAAATATCCTATGTCTCCTTAAAATTTCACCTACTAATTTTAGCATTTATTAACAGAGCTTGCCTGCAGATTATTATGTTGCTATTCTAACGATGATTTTCTATTTCTCTCATTTCTCCTACCATTATTAACTGGAATTCTTCTATAAGTGAGAATCATTTTTTCTTCCCCCATTCATTTATTCAATTATTTATGTATATCAGTATGGACTCATTTATCCTTTGGTTTAAAATACAGTACTATCATCATTTAATTTGTTGTTCCAATTTGTTCAGGCTTGACCATTGAGGATTCTTTCAGCTTGGGTACTATAACCTTTTGACATCATCTTATCCTTTTGGTTGTGGTTGTCATTTTTGAGCACTTTCAGCCACTGTAAGTTAATCCGTGTCTCTTTTGTATATTCCCTGACTCAGCCCTAAAATCATCCATTTCTCCAAGAAACCCTAACTGCTTTTATTAGAGGACAGTGTTTAGAAACCAAGATCTGGACCTAAGTTTGCTTGTTACTACTGAGGTGTTACTACTTTTATGTGCTAAGAGCTAGGAAATCTATGTATATATATACACTTATCTATACTTTATTTTGTATCTACTTGTGTATATATTAAAATAAACATGAGTTTACACTGCTATCTCTGACTTTAATCCAATAATACAGGGTTTATTCTATTATTCCTCCAGTAGTAGGCAGAATAAGGGTCCTCAAAAGATGTTCACATCCTAATCCCTGAAACCTGTGAATGTGTTACCTTACCTGGCAAAAATAAATTAAGATTGCAGGTGGAATTGTTTCTAATCAGCTGACCATAAAATATGGAGATTATTCTGGGTTGTCTGGGTGGACCCAATGTATCACAAGGGCGTCCTTAATGGTAGATGACGAGGGCCAAAGAGGGAGTCAGCTACTATGCAAGAAAGACACAGAGAGATAAAACATCGCTGGCTTTGAAGAGAAAGAAAGGGTGCCATAAGCCAATGAATATGAGCAGTCTCTAAAATCGGGGAAAGGCATCTAAACAGATTATCCCTTAAACTGCCAGAATGGAATGCAATGTGCTGACACTTAAATTTTAGCCCATTGAGAAACATGTTGGAATTCTAGCCCTATAGAACTATAAAACAAAATGCATTATTTGAAGCCACTAAGTTTATGTAATTTGTTGTAGCAGCAATAAAAAGCTAATACACTTTCATTGCTTATTTGTTACTTCTTTCTCTGATAGAGGAACTTGGCTCTTACCATTTATAATATACTTGCTTATTTTTTCAACCCTAGTACACATATAGTGTAGTTTCAGAATTGCTAAATCATACCAATAAAAGAAATATGTTTATTAACTAGATTACAGTGTTTAGGTAGTTACTTTTGTTTTTATCTTTAAAATAGTACAAGACAAACCAGTTTCCCAAAGTTATTGTCAGCTTCTTCCCTCTCCACCTTCTCCAATTAAGGTATATCATATTTCTAATAGAGTTATATACGTTTGCCATAGTCTTTATTCCATTCTGGGTTCTCCAGTCATCTTGGATGACTTTTTTTCTTTCTTTTTTTTTTTTTTTTGATGGAGTCTCACTGTCGTTGGCCTGGGCTGGAGTGCAGTGGCGCAATCTCGGCTCACTGCAACCTCCGCCTCCTGGTTTCAAGCGATTCTCCTGCCTCAGCCTCTCCAGTAGCTGGGATTACAGGGGCCTACCACCACGCCTGGCTAATTTTTGTATCTTTAGTAGAGACAGGGTTTCACCATGTTGGCCAGGCTGGTCTCGAATTCGTTTTTCTCATATCTTTTCATCTTCAGTCAGTTTTTTGTAAGCTCTATTTTGAGGGAATCTGCTGAATTTGTTGGCATAAATTTATTCATAATATCCTCTTTTTAGCTTTCTTTTTTTTTCGCTTTTTTTTTATTATTATACTTTAGGTTTTAGGGTACATATGCACAATGTCCAGGTTTGTTACATATGTATCCATGTGCCGTGTTGGTTTGCTGCACCCATTAACTCGTCATTTAGCATTAGGTATATCTCCTAATGCTGTCCCTCCCCCCTCCCCTCAACCCACAACAGTCCCCAGAGTGTGATGTTCCCCTTCCTGTGTCCATGAGTTCTCATTGTTCAATTCCCACCTATGAGTGAGAACATGTGGTGTTTGGTTTTTTGTCCTTGTGATAGTTTACTGAGAATGATGTTTTCCACTTTCATCCATGTCCCTACAAAGGACATGAACTCATCATTTTTTATGGCTGCATAGTATTCCATGGTGTATATGTGCCACATTTTCTTAATCCAGTCTATCGTTGTTGGACATTTGGGTTGGTTCCAAGTCTTTGCTATTGTGAATAGTGCTGCAATAAACATACGTGTGCATGTGTCTTTATAGCAGCATGATTTATAGTCCTTTAGCTTTCTTTTTACAGTTTTATTGAGATTTAATTTACAAACTATAAAATTCACTCATTGTAAGTGTAACAATTCAATTATTTTATTAGATTTACAGAGTTATCCTGCCATCTCTACTGTTCAGTTTTAAAGTATTTTCATCTCTCTAAGACTTTTTCTTGTGTTTGTTTAATGTTAATCTTAGCGCTTACCCAAAGCTCTAGACAGCCAATGATCAGACTTCTGTTTGTAAAAAGTTTACCTTTTTATTAAATATTCTAGTTGATTGGAATAATACATCTGCAGCTTTTGTGTCTTGCTTCTTTCATTTAGCATAATGTTACTGAGGTTTATCCCTATTATAGTGCATATCGGTGGCTTGTTTTTAAGCTGCCAAAAAGCATTTTCATGTATGGATAAACTACATTGCTTTTGTCCATTCATCAGTTGATAGGCACTTGCCATGTTGCCAATTTGGAGCTATTATGAACAATGTTACCAACATTGCTGTATATATCTTTGTCTGAACATATGTTTTTATTTCACTTGGGTAGATTTTTGTGAGTGGAATTGTTCAGTCACATGATAACTTTACAGTAAACTTTACAGAAACTTCCATACTGTCTTCCACATCTATGCCAACAATTGGTGTAGTCTGGGTTTTTTTGATGGTAGACATTCCAGAGGGTGTATATTGGTATTTTATCATGGTTTTAATTTGCATCTCCAAAACAATTAACGATATTTAGTATTTTTTTATGTGCTTACTATCCATTTGGTTATTTTCTTCAGTGAATTTTCCATTTAAATCTTTAAGTGGTCAATTGTGTTGTTTGTATTCTTATTACTGAGATATTATAGTTTTCATAAATTCTGGATAAAATGATTTAGTGGATGTACGATTTGCAAATATTTTCCTCCAGTTCTGGTTTGTTTTTTCATTTTCTTAATAATGTTTTTTGGTGTTCAAATGCCGATTTTGATAAAATGCAAATTCACAAATTATTTTTTCCATGTCTTTGGCATTATATCAAAGAAATCATTGCCTTACCCCCAAATAGAAATATTTTCTCTTATGCTTCATTCTAAAAATGTTGTAGTTTTAGCTCTTAAATTTAGGTCTAGTATGCCTTTGAGTTAATTTTTTTGTATGATGTGAGGTAAGTATGTAAGTTTTTTTTCATTTTGTTTGTATTGTAGTATATAATTGTCACAATATCTGTTATTGAAAAAGCTACCTTTTTCCTTGTCAAATTGTCTTGAGATCTTTGTTGAAGAGGTAAATGTGAGAATTTGTTACTGAAAATTTAATTTGCTTCCATTGGTCTAAATGCCTGTCCTTGTGCCAACAACACACTCTCTTGATTACTATGGCTTAGTAGTAAGTTTCGATATTGGGTTATGTAAGTTCCCTGACTTTGTTCTTTTCTTGAAATCGCTTTGAATTTTCTAGGCCCTTTCATTTCCATATAAATTTTTCAATCAATTAGACAATATCTACAAAACAGTCTCTTGGGATCTTGATAAGAGTTACGTTAAATGTATATATCAATTGAGGTAGAATTGCTATCTTCATAATATTGAGTCTTCCAATCCATTTTTTTTGTATATAGTGTAAGGAAAGGGTCCAACTTCATTCCATTGCATATGGATATCCAGTTGTCCCAGCATCATTTGTTGATGAAACTACTCTTTCCCTCATTCAATAGTGTTGGCACACCTGTTGAAAATCAATTGGCCATAAGTGTATGCATATAGTTTTGGAGCCTCAATTCTATTCCATTAATCTATGTATCTGCCCTTAGAATTATGTTATTTTGATTACTGTAGCTTTGAAGAGGGTTTTAAAACCAAAAAGTGTGAGCTAACTTTTTTCTTCTATTTTAAAATTGTTTAGGCTGTTCAGTATTCCTTGAGATTTTACATCAATTTTAGGAGGTATTTTTCATTTTCTATAAGAGAAAAGGTCATTGGGATTGTGATAGGGATTGTGTTGTGTCTGTTGATCATTTTGGGTAGTATTTTCATTGTTTTAGTCCATTTTTTGTTACTATGACAAAATACCTGAGAGGGGGTTATTATTTTTAAAAAAGAATTTTATTTTGGCTCATGGTTCTGAAGGGTAGGAAGTCTGACATCAAGTGACCATATCTGGCTGGTTTTTGGTAAGGGCATCCTACTGCATCATAACATGACAGAGAACTGAAAGGGGAAATGGGTGCCTGCAAAAGAAACAAAACACAAGAGACGGCCTCACTTTATAACAACCTGCTTTTGCTGTAACTAATCCAATCCTGTGAGAGCAGGAACTCACTGATTCCTGTGAGTATTAAACCACTCCCATGAGAGCAACATTACTCCCTCTTTACAAACTAATCACCCCTTAAAGGCTCAACCTTCCAACATCATTACGTCCTTTATAAATTACCCAGTTAAATTTACTTCAAAGTATTTTATTCTTTTTGTTGTATTGTAAATAGAAAGTTTCCTTAATTTATTTTTCATAGTGTTCAATGAAAGCATATAGAAATACAGCAAATTTTACGTGTTGAACTTGCATGTGTTAATCTTAATTTGTTCATTAGCTCTAATGGCATTTAGCAGTTTTTTAATATTTCCTTTTTATATTTTCTGTATATGAGATTACATTTTCTGTGGCTAGAGATAGTTTTACTTTTTCCTTTCAAATTTGGGTGCTTTTTATAAAGAAACATTTTGAAAATCACCAGAGAAAAATGACAGTTTACATACAGATGAACAACAATTCAAATGTCCACGGACTTCTAATCAGAAGCTATGGAGACCAGAAGACAGTGGAATGAATGACTTCTTAAAGAACTAAAACACAGAAGCAAACACTCATCCAAGAATTCTACTTTGAGCAAAAATAGTTCTCAAGAATGAAGGCAAAATAGAAAATATTTCCATCCATTAGTACCATAATAACATTAGTCACCAGCAGACCTACGCTATAATAACTACTGAGGGAATTTCTTTGGGCAGAATAGAAATAACACCAGTTAGAAACGCAGATATTTTGGAATAAATGAAGACTATTGAAAAGGGTAGAGATCTTAGCAAATACAAAAATCTTTTTTCTCTTAATTAAAAAAATAAAGGGGACTTCCACTTTCACCCCTAACATGTAAGGAGCTTGAAAGTTGCCATTCGCATCCTTACAATAAAAAAAATGCTGGACAGTAAATAGAAAACTGATGACTTTTCTTAGCCTCAGAGAATTGAGATGGCAGAACAACCCAATATCTCAAAAGCTGGAGAGATAAGCGCATTCATATCTGCTTATCTAATGAAGACCTGCTGGAAGCCATAAGCAGTATGATTATTTAATTAATTCTCTAGTAATTATGAAAAATTACTGGAGATTAAATGTAAACTAGTGTGAGAGTGAGAAGTTTATGAGGGAGAATACCATAGAGGGGCTCTCCACACTTTCGTGGGCTTTTCCTCCAGGAACTGCACAATATTCTCATAATGAGAATTAGGAAAATCCTTTCAGTGGCTCTGACAGGAGGAGGGGAGAAAAAGAACAAAATATACAATAACTATAAGATAATATCAAAGGAGGTAACAAATACCTGGTTAGAATCCCAGAAAGAGAAGAAAGAGAGAAGATAGCATAAGACATTTTTGAAGCATTAAATGGCCAAGAACATCACAAATTAGTGACAGATACCAAACTACAAATCTAGTAAGTTCAGAGAACACCAGGAAAGATAAGTACCGAACACACACACACACACACACACTCCTGGGCATTTTGATTCAGACTGCAAAAATCAAATGCAAAGAGAAAATCTTGAGTGAAGACAAAGTGCAGGGAGGCAAAATACCTTATCTATAGAGGAAGAAAATGTAAGGCTTATAGTAGACTTGTCAGAATCCATACAAGTGAGAAGAGAGTGAAGTGAAATCTTTAGACTGTTTAAAGAAATTTCTACCAATATATAATTCTATATCCAGTGAAATTGTCCTTTAAAAGTGAAGCAAGGTAGTCAGTGATCTTTTGAGTGTGATTTCAGGATCCCAAACTGGCTTTCATATGACCAATAATAGGGCCCCATATTACTGCAGATGCCAAAAGTCAAGGCACGATAAGTATGAGAAAAGTAATTTTCACTTTTTACTGTTTGTAGACAATGTCCATCTTTCAATTAAATAGCCAGACTTCCATTAAACTCTGATAACATGTCAAGCCCTGCGCTAAGCTGGTGCTCTGTATTCATCTTCTCAGGCTGCCATAACTAAATACCACAGACTAGATGGCTTAAACAACAGGAATTTGTTTTCTCACAATTCTGGAGGCTAGAAGTCTAAGATGTCAGTTTCTGGCAAGAGGTCTTTTTCTGGCTTGCAGACAGCTGCCTTTTCACTATTACATTGCAGGGTGAGAGAGTGTGTCTCTTTGTATAAGAATGCAAATCTTATTGGATCAGGACCCCACCCTTATGACCTCATTTAACCTTAATTATCTCCCATAATGGCCCTATCTCAAAATACAGTCACATTGGGGGCTTCAACCTATGAATTTTAGTGGGACAAAAATTTTCACTCCATAGCAAGCTCCAGGATAAATATGATATAAGAATCACTGTTATATAAAATCTTCATGTACCCAACAGAAAAAGGCAAATGAACCTCAGTGAGGAGAGATGTAATCTATTAATTTGCACTTTAAAATTTGATAAAATAAACGGGAAGAGAGGGAACTTAAACTGCACTTTGAGATTTTTACTTGGTTCCCACAGATCATAGCTTAGCAGCAGTGTGTGTAAAAGACAGTTTGAAGTTAACACTCATTCAATAGGTATCCACAATTAGCCATAGATAAAAAAGCTGCTATCTGTTTAGATTACATTTACAGGAGAAAAATTTCCAAAATGAGAGAGGCAATAACCCTGCTGCTCTCTGTCCTTGCAAGATGACACCTGGAATACAGTACTTTGCTCATTTCTGGGGCCAGAATACGTGAAAGTTATAAATAAACTGCCACATACCCGGATGTGTGACCAGGGTGGTAAGGAATGCAAAACCATACTGTATAAGGAATAGTTGAAGAAACTGGTAAGAGTTGACCTAAAGAATGGAAAACTAAAAGGGCTATAAGCTCTGCATTGAAACATGTGAATAATACATAAATGAAACACTTTCATTTTGGAGACATAATTATAAACAAGAACACTCAGTCAGAGCTATTTGAAGATGGAATGGGTTGAGTTTGAACATAATGAGTTCTCTTTCATTAATGGCATATAAGTATCAGCTAGATGACCACAGGCAAGGATATTATAGAAGGAATTGTAGTAACAACTGGGGGTTGGACTAGTAAACCTTGCAGAATTCTTCCAACTTGAAGATTCTCAAAGGGTATGATTCTTAAGATCACCAGAGGATTGTCTCTTTTACAAAATAATCTATCAACAGTTCTTATTTAAATATTAAGTAATTCTGTTGGATTTAATATGAAATTGTTTTCTAATTGGGTAAACTGAGGCACTTCTTAACCCTTCCCTGCTATGTTTCTTTGGTTTTTGTACTGAAACTCTTCTTTATCACTAACCATTTTCAATGGTGGGTATGACACAAGGCCACCTGCACATCACATTTTATTGCCCCGTGACAGGGCTCAATTGATTAGTAAGTGTTTTTGACAACTCATTCTATGCTTAGCACTGGATAGGGCCTGTGAGGTGATAGAAGTCTCAGACAGAAACGCTGTCCCCAAGGATTTCCATTCTCCTTCAGGAGTCTGTACAAACACAAAGGTTCAAGGGAACAGACCAGGCTCTAGGATTTCCCACAGGGGAGGTTGATGTGAACAAGAGTGGTCAAGGGTAAAAAACATGAGCTGATAATGTCCAAGAGTGAATTTGTATTTATCATCTGCTTCTCTTTCTTGTGTCCCCATCTTCATGAATGGTACCACTATGCATCAAGTTTCCAAACAGAAAGTTGAGAGTCATCCTTGATACCACCTTATTTCTTCTACTGAAACTATCAAATCTATGGATAGATAATGCCAATTTTACTCCCATCTCTTAAATATATATTTTCTATTACAACTGCCACCACTGTAGTCAATGTTACTTAGAAAAATGCCCCATCTACTAACTTGTCTCCCTGCCTCTCCTTATTCTATTCATTCTCCACACTGTAGATTGAATAATCTTTCTCAACTACAACATGAGGATACCACTCTTCCATTTCACACTCATTGATATGATGTTAAAAGCCATTTGTAACCTGGCTCAAGCATCTCTATCCACCATCATTCTCTTGTTTGTTTTATCTTCCATGTTCCTGACGTACTTAAATTATTTTAAATGCTGAAATTTCTTCCCATACTCTCACTTACCTCCAGACCTTTCTGCCTTGTAGCTCTTTCTACATGGAGTACTCTCCTGATTGTGCCCAGAGCATCCCAAAGTATCTTTCAAGTCTCTTCTTAGATGTTATTTCCTTTGAGAATCAAGTCCCGATTATCTTTCCAAGTCTGCATGGCTTCCTTTCGTCCACAGTATTAATATCCTGTGTTTTCTGCTATCATATGGCCCTTTCCAAACTACAGTGTAATGACCTGCTTAATTGCCTGTGAGTTGTGTGAAGGCAGAGACTTTAGCGGATTTGTTTAGACAGACTTTTTAATGTATATTCAGTTACTAGCACTTTACTTAGCACATAGTAGGCATTCAACAAATTGTTGAATAAATAAGGGTAAGACATGCCAGAACATGGAGGGAAACCAGCATCAACCAAGGCAAATTGATTGAAATAAACATAGTATGTGTATTACAGGAAAGTAGGCAGGAAGGGCATGTTGTATGAAATGAGCAGAACTGCCTGATAATAGTCAAGAAGATGTATGTAAGAATGTTGGCAGTCAAGGTTGGAGAGGCAGACTGGGGTAGATTATGGAGGGCCTTGAATGTTACAGTAAGAAATCTCAACTTGATTAATAAGACAATGAAGAATTCTGTGAACAAGCATCCTTAAATCTCTAATCTCTGTTTTGGGCCCCTAGATATCTTCTTTCCACACACATCCTGGAGAGAGGAAAGAAGTAAGAGCAACACCACTGTAGCATATTGACCTAGGACATTTGTTTTTGCTTATTTGTTTTTATTGGCATTATTGATGTATAATTTAGAACTCACCAATTGTAAGCATACAGTTCTGAGTTGTGACAAACACACATAGACATATAACCACCACCACAATCAAGAAAAAGAATATTTCCTTTTCCTCCAAAAGTTCCTTCATTTCCCTTTGCAGAAATTGTGTACTTCTAACCCTGACCAGTGGCAATCACCAGTGTGTTCTCCTACCTATAGTTTCCCGTTTTTAAAATGCCATATAAATGGAATTATACAGTATATAAGCTTTTGGGTCTGGCTCCCTTTACTTAACATAGTATTTCTTTCAGATTCGTTGAAGTCCTTGTATGTATCAGTAGTTTGTTCTCTCTCTCTCTCTCTCTCTCGTCTTTCTCTCTTGCTAAGTAGAATTCTGTAGTTTGAATGTAATACAATTTATTCTTTCTTCAGTTGATGGGCATTTGAGATGTTTCCAGTTTAAGGCTATTGTAATAAAGTTGCTGTGAGCATTGGAGTAGCAGTGCTGGTGTACTTGCCTAGCCCCTCTACTCAGAGCAAGTGTACCTGGCAAGAGATGAATGGGTCCTGGAAGAGATGACTGGACCAAGAACTCATCAGGACTCACACTTCTCTCCCTTTTCACCTAGTCTAATTCATCAGCACTATTACAAGGATTTGTTGTGATCAAAATTCGAAAAACAACCCTGTAATTTCTCACTTCGTTAATGATTTTTATGAAAATGAAGACGTAGTCACTCAAATATTTGCGTCTTATCTCCCTCTCTCCTGTTTTCTTATTTTCCCATTTAAATTTATTTTTACTCTATTTTTGTACCTCCTTTCTCCTCTTCTTTTTCTTTTGTCCCCTTCTGCCCTCCCTCTCTTTTCCATCTGTCCTACCCTTCCCTTTTTACCTGCCCTTTCTATTTTATTGTTTCATCTTCCCTTCCATCTGTAACTTTCTAGCATAGAAATTTATATTTACAAAAATGTTTAAATCAAGGATGTAGCCAATTTACATGAACTGTTACATACCATAAGCATTTTATGCACTACCAACTCATTTTATTTACTTGTTTTAACTGTGAGGATACTGAGCACTCAGTCCTATTTCTATTACATGATATCACATCAGTCAATTACACCTAATTTCCCATAGTGATTCTGAGAATTTCAGCCAGATAGAGCTTTTATGTTTTGTTTTAAAGTACGCAGTTGTTGATTCCTACGTTGCATACCACCGCCTACCCTTCCTGCCCCCCATTAAAACTCTTATGTTTTGACAAATTGGTGTCATTAGGATTTCAGCCCTCTGAAATAGGTTTAATCATTCAGGCGGTGATGTTCTATGTTCAAGCTTTTGTATTAACAAACTCCCCCCTCCTTTTTTCTTGGTAAATGGGAACCTGATATTTAAGCATCCTAGATTAGTGTTACAGGTGCACTTTCGGCCCACCCATGAGGAGCTGTGCTCAAATTCCCATGTCTAATGCCAGCGAGTATTAGTGGGACTAAGGAAGTTCATTTTATTGCTTTATTAGAATTGCTTCTTTTGTACCTAGGCCATTTTTTACAAGGCCTCATCTTAAGGGTCTGTGTTAGTTAATTCATATTCTATTTCCTTTCCCAGGGATATGAAGCCCTTTCTAAAAAGAAGGGTTGAGGAGGGGGAAGGGACTTACTGTGGTTCAGTCCTGATGGCTGTGATTGAGGAGGCAGAAGAACCAGGGAGAAAGAAAAAAAGGCTGCAGGAAGTGTGGTGTTTAGGGAATGCATGGAAATAATACCAGTTTCAAAAAGCCAAATTTGGTAAATAGCTTTAGAGAGGGAACTATTTAGGGAGGAAGGATAGGAGAAAGAAATGGAGAAGATGGGAAATAGGGGCAAGAGAGAGAAAAGAAAAGGTTAGGGAGTGGAGACGTTTCCAGGGTAAATAAGCTCAAGTCTCTCAGCAGCCCCTCACCAGCATGATTTCCAGACTCTTAGGCAACCTGCTCTTTCCTTTTTCGATGCCTTGTAGCTTCTGGCTGCTACCCATATGTTCCCCCCATCCTGCTATTTTCATTGAATACTTCAAGTACACGTCTGCCAAGCACAGAGCTGGGATGCACTATCACTCCCTTGTTTCCGACTCTATCTTTCTACTAATGCAGATGAAGATGCATTCAGTTTTCTATGCAGCCACAACACACAACTGAATAATATTGAGCTTACAGTCCCTAAAAACCCCTAAATCTTTTTTACGCATGTTGCTACTTAGTCACATCTCATCCTCTGCTTGTGCATCTGGTGATTTTGGGATCCAAATGCAGGATTTTACATTTATGTTCCGTATTTGTGAACATTTAGACATTATTTTTGATGCATTATTAAGCTTATTTCAGAGATTTTTGAAAATAACTCTCATCAGTTTTGTAGTCATGTAAATGTACCATTTTGTTCTGTTTTCATTTTGATAATTAATTTTTTCAGAATGAAGGCACAGATAATTAAGCATTCAAGGACATTTAGATTTCCATAATTCATCTTTAAAATGTAAATGTTCTCAAATTTAACCTGTTGATAAATAATACATTAAATTTTTTCATTTTGCTGTTTGTTTCAGCCAAGGTGGAAAAAAAGTGGCATATGCCTAGACTGTCCCCAGCCTCCTAAAATGGTGCAATGCTGCAAAAACAACCATAATCCCTCGTTGCTGGGCAATGGACAGCGTCACAAATCAAACTCTCTTCATTTTTGCATCTACTTGTCTAGCTTAATGTTGAGACGGTCACAAACAAAGAAGATATTCGTTATATAAATGGGGTGGCTAATGTACTTCAGGAAATTTTTAGATCTTACTTGGTGTTTATGTGTACTTTTTGTGTTTTTAATGTTGAAAAAGATGCAAATTATTTAGAGCTGAAATTAAAATTACATTAAAAAATTCAATCTAACCTTATTACCTTGTGATAAACATGAGTCTTAGAAAAACCTCTCTGTTGATGTTTTCCATATGAATGATTTCTAGCAGATGATCTCAAGTTATAAGGCGATAGATTTATAAAATCACAGAATGGTCTTCTCATTTTAAGAGAAAATTTAGATTCTTGTTTGCTTTTATTACTCTCCCTAAACTCTGAGGGAACACAAATTTAAAGAAAACTTTCTCAATCCAGATACATAATTAGTATATTTCCAGCTCTCCTCAATGTATGCCTAGTCCTTTACAGCTGCTAAGAATACTATTCATAGCATCTTTCAAAAGTATCATAAGGCTGTTGTGTCCATTACCAATTATAATGGCTATATTATATATGACGTATCAACATTCAGTCCAAAAGCACTATTACCTCTGAACAGATTGTTTTTCTGCAATTAGGTGCTGTACACTAAGCTAGCTAAGAAAATAAGCATTGGCCCCATGTACCCAGGCTCTATATAATAGCATTGTTGTGAAGGTAAATGAGCAAAATGGATCTATGAACACTTTGGGGGAAAAGAAACAATGGTGCTATACATAGATAAAGAATTATAATAAAAATAATAACAGCCATCAGATCTGACCTAATGAAAATTGGACAGCAGAACTAAAAGCAATTTCAAAAACGCCTCATAACTATCTTCTTCCTCTTCTTTTTCCTTGTTCCCATGGCAATCTGTATTTTCATATGAGGCCCACAATTTGGGCCTTTTTTGGGCAATTAGCTTCCCACTTGTCCAATTCTCTTTACCTGACTCTTCAAAAGTCCCCTACCAACTTTCCATTTAACCAAATATCCAAGTCAATTCAACTAAACAGCTAGTTAGCTCAGTAAAAACAGTGTAATTACATTAAGATGTGATCATTTCAAGATGATATTTAAGAAGTTGGGCAAAAGCAAACTCTTCAAATGATATTATCAGTAACATGGTCAGTTATGTAAACTAGGAATAGGTTTCTTTTGGTGCAAATGGCAACTGTAGGAAAGACAGGTAGGCAGCATTGGTGCTAAAAGAAGGAAAATCAACAGAAGTAAGTGCTACAAGAAGAGTAAAGACTTTATTATTCTGGTGATTTTAAAAATTATTTCTAAAATTATAATATGTATATATGAAATTTAACCCATCATATGAACTATAAACTATTCACTTACACACACTGTATAGATATACATTTTCTTTCTGCTGTTTTGCTTTACCTATTCAAACCAGTGTATTTTTTCTCATTTTAACATAAATTTCGAAATATTTAAATGTGTATTTCTTTTTGTTGTTTGTTGTTTGTTTTTGTTTTGTTTTTCTTTTTTTGAGACAGAGCCTGTCTCTGTCACCCAGGCCGGAATGCACTGGTGCCATCTCCACTCACTGCAGCTTCAACCTCGTGGGTTCAAGTGATCCTCCTGCCTCAGCCTTCCGAGTAGCTGGGACTACAGGTGCATGCCATCACACCAGGTTAATTTTTGTATTTTTAGTACAGACAGGATTTCGCCATGTTGGCCAGGCTGGTCTTGAACTTCTGGGCCTAAGAGATCTGCCCACCTCAGCCTCCCAAAGTGCTGAGATTACAGGCATGAGTCACTGTGCTGGCCTATTGTGTATTTCTTAACAACAAATAATTTTGACTATTTAAAAATTCTGCCCTAAATTGTTACCCAAATTCTCAAATTTTGTTTTTTTAATCATAAATTATTTGTTGTAGCAATATAAAATACAGGGATGAAGAAAAAAGAGCATCTCCAATAATTCTTCACTACATAGAAAATAACCAACATATACATTTTGTGTGTCTTCTTTGAAGTTTTTCCTAGGTAACCTTTATGGGGTATTACTCTAGATATTTTTTAAAATCTTAACATTTCTCAAATACTTTATAAAATGATTTTAAAAATCCACTATATGAGAGCTTATCTTTTACAGGAGAAAAATCTTTACATTTCTTAGCTTAGACTGAAAATACAGTGACAGTTTCTCGCTCTCTCTCTCTTTCAGTCTTGCTCTTGGTCTTACTCTTTCTCCCCCAACAGTTTGCAGATTCAATGGTTTCTATCTTCACAATATCTTTTTCTTTCTCTTTTCATTTTCATTTACTTATTCTAAGCAACAGGTATTGAGCCACAATAACATGGGTTTTAGGATCAGATGACCTGGGCTCAAATTACAGCTCTACCTCTTACTAACGTTTTCTTTTTTTTTTTTTTTTCGAGACAGGGTCTTGCTCTGTCTCTCACGCTGGCGTGCAGTGGTGTGAACATGGCTCACTGCAGTCTTGACCTCCCAGGCTCAAGCCATCCTCCCACCTCAGCCTCATGAGTAGCTGGGACTATAGGCACACACCACCACGCCCGGCTCATTTTTGTATTTTTTGTAGAGACGGGGTTTCGCTATGTTGCCCAAGCTGGTCTTGAACTCCTGGACTGAAGTAATTCTCCTGCCTCGGCCTCCCAAACTGCTGGGATTACAGTCGTGAGCCACTGCCCCCGGTCTACCTCTGACTAGCTTGTATTATCCTGGGCAAGTTGCTTAACCTCTTTGAGCCTCAGTTATCTCATCTGTAAGAAATGGATGCTAATAACTATAAGAAGTTCTTAAACTGGTGCCTGGCTCATAGTTAGCATTCAACAAATGTTGTTTGCTCTTGTTGCTGCTGCTGCCCTTGCTGCTGCTACTGCTATTGTTATAAGCACTGCTCCAGAGTGTTGTGAAAGAAAATGTGACAATGTTTGTAAGATGCTCAACATGATGCCTTGCAAATAGTGAGCACTTAATAAGTACTAACTATTATTAGCATTATTTCTGTATTAGGCACAGGAGATACACAGATGAATAGGTCTCTACTGTCAGAGAACTAACCATGTAGTATTTACAGCTGCCAGATGAATCCAATCACACTTCAGTTCACGTGTGACATTACCCACAAGGCTTTCGCTGATCCCCTCAGATGAGAATATTGCTCTTTGCTGAACTTCCACGACCACTTTCTCTCCACTTTTCTTAACAAACTTTAGCACATTTTTATTTTTATCTGCTTACATGTCTTTGCTCCCTTTCTAGTCTTTTAGTTACTAGAAAGGCAGTGAAAATATTTTGTTAATGTTTTAGCTACTAATGTATGCCTGGAGGATTTTCCATTCTTTCATCCATTCTTCCATTCATTCTTTGCCCATCTTATTCCACCAAATATTTAAGTGTTCCTTGTTTATAATGGACATTTAATAAAGGCTGGCTAAATAAATGAGCATCGGAGTTAACCATTTGAAATTCAAGAAAGCATATGGTATTAAGTCTGCCATATATTTTGCAAAGCATATAAAATTTAAACTACTTTTTAGTTTAGATAGAAGTCATAAGAATAAATTTCCACCTCATTTTAAGTCTATGCTAAGTTCCACATGGTAATTTTTTGGTGCCATCTTACAGCTATTTCAAGTGGGATTCTTTCATGGTGTACATATTTTTAAAATATTGTCATACTGTGCCCAGGATAGTCACAGAACTTCCACAGCAAGTGCTCCTTGTTGAAATCCAGGGTTATTAATAATGAAAAGTCATTTGGATACTTTAATTAGTGTCCGGCACTATTTCCATTAGTTAATATGTATTTTTAACATCGTGGTGCCTAACAACAATTGTAGTGTAGATTTCCTTGGCACTGCAATTCCTCAACTGGATTATGCCATCCTAAGTTTCTGAAGATCTTGCTAAAAACACTAAGAAGAAATTTTCTGTAGGTAAAGGTCACATAGTTAATCAAAAGGTTGTTTAATGCCAAATGGCCTTTTCCTCTACCCCCTTTTAAACATGCTAAGGGCTTTCTTCTACACTTCTACCATTCCTGCCTTACTTTCTCATTCGATTCTGAATAAATGGCTTAAGGGAAAGAAAATTGGATAGGGCCATTCAAAAATCTCTTTAGAGTCATCTGCACCCAAACCAATCCCAGACATTGCTAAATGACGTCCAAGAATTTTGTTGTTATAATTTGGAGCAAAAGTCAGTTCTGTATTTTTAGTAACAGTAGAGTTATAAAAATAGCCCCTTATATTCAAACACTAGAAAATGTATTTACTCAGATACCTATGACAAATATTTATTGATGAATATATGGTTTTTTTCTGTTTTCTTTGTTGATATATCTCCAGAACTAGAAAACAAAGTGGGTGTGCAATTAATATTTTTTAATAAATGCAAGAATACATAAATCCCATTTTCCCAAGATCTCACAGTTCCTAAGCACTCCGAGCACTAAAGACTATTTTTCGGTTGTTTCAAATGTAGAAATACCAAGCACCTGTTCTAATTTTTATTAGGTTAATCCTATTAGGTGCTTATACTAATTTTCCATATGAATTCTGAGTATTTCTGAGAACTCAGATGAGAATCAGACTAAATCACCTTTTGCATTTGAATTTACCAGACCTAATTTCGATTTTCTTTTCCCTACATACCATCTCCTCTTCTAAAATGTTTTCCTACAAACCCCATTAAACGTTGTCTGCTTGGATACATTGAAGTCTAAGACAGAGCCTGATTTACAAATTATTAGAGCTTTGAAAAGGGTCAACATCTTCAAACATGGGTGTCTAATACATGTGACTCTAATTGTAAACTGTCCCATCTCCAGTTTTTGTTTTCTTTTGAAACAGAAACCTGAACTACTAGGAGACTGAATTAGAGGAACAGGTGGACTGTCAGCTCAGAAAGTGGCCTCTGAGTCCTGTCCCTGAGGATCTGTGCCCAAGATAGCATAACTAACATCAGGGAGAGCATTAGGAGCTAAAGAAGGTCATTTTCTGCTTGGTTAAAAGCCCTCTGTTTGGACCTAGATCATGACCTGGCCTTTCATTTGGCACAAATATGAAATTGTACTAAAAAGTGCTATTAGGGCACACATGGTTTGTAATGATCTGGCTCCTGTCCAGGTCTCCAACCTCATTTTCTGCTACTATCTCCACACACCATGCACTACAATACTTTGTGATTCTTTGCTCTGTATTCCCAAAGATGTGAATCATATGGTGGGATGCCAGGGAGACATCAGGTGGGTGAAGCAGATGGTTTGGAGCAGGAGGCCATAAAGGTGACCTCACCATGCTCAATGATAGAGATGCTTGAGTCTGGGGGACTTGAATGAAGAACTTCTAAGCACTGCAAATTGGAATTAAATGCTCTCCTGTCTATGTTATGACAATGCTTTGTTTCACACTCCATCTTTCAAAGTTTACTGTGTTCTGCATTATATCATCCTTAGCTGTGAATATGGATATATCTCCCATGAATTCATAACCTTGAAGATAGAGTGTATTTTTCCATCTTTCTATAATACTTTGGGTATAGTCAAATGGAATATTTACTCTTTAATTGCTCAAAAAGAATCTGGGAACTGAGATGGTATCAATTTGGGACCTTTTCAGGTTCCCCCTCCCTATCAAGTCCTATTTCCACTCCCACCAATCAAAATCCCAGATATTCACTGTAAAAAGATATATTTAAAAAGTAATGATTAGGATGAGGCAAACAGAAAGTTCTATATTCAGATTTAGCTCACATTTATTGAATACTCATTTGACTGATGAGGAGATGGAGACTCAAATAACTTTCAGTAGCTTGCCAAATGTCACACTATTACCCAGCTAGTAAGTGGCTCTGCCAGGACTGAAATTCAACCCCCCCGACACTAAGTCAAAATCCCTTTCCACAAACACTGAAACATGTAGGTAAACTCCTCTCATTCCCTGCTTTATAATTCTGATGTACTTAGTTGCTTAATCACAAACATATTCTGTGAACTCTCAGCCAGGCAGAAGCTAAATATTATGAACACATGAGACTCATTTTACGTACATATTTATTTCTATGTCTATGCACTTGTGTGTTCATTTATATTACTTTTGTGTGTTTGTATATTTATGTATTCAGGTAGTTAGTGCACTTACATATTTATATGTGTGTGTTTATTTTTATTTATGCACTTATGTACTTCCTTACCTTATCTGTAAGGTTATGAAGCTCTTACTTCTAATCCTGTTAGATGAGAACATCAGTTGATGATATCTTAATTTCCTATAGCATTTCTGAGGATTTCAGCTTAAAATAGGTCTTGCATTTCAATAAAAAGACCTCAGCTCCTGAGCTTCTCGGGGAAAGGATAGAAGGAGCAGCTGTGCTCCGAACCAAATTGCTGGGCTTCGGGAACACTGACAAAGCCAATGGAAGCCTCAGCTATGAGAGTAGTACAAAAAGAAAACGAAACCTACCTGATCTAGAATGAGAAAAATGATAAAAACAAGCTTAGTAGCAACCAATAAGTACTGTGATGCTGAGGAGGAACCAGGAAGCCCAGAGAATTCAAGAGATATGGCTGTCCTGGAGGAGCAGCAGGCAGAACCCAGAGAAAGGGCCGAGGTGAGGGCGTTGATGCAAGACCATGTGGACATTTTAAAAAGCACACAGGAAAAGCTCAGCAAAGACTGTGGGGCACTACTAGTGAGGTCAAAGAATTGAAAGAAACCCTAGGAAAGAAATATTGCTGAATAAATATCATGGAAGAGAGAATCAGTGCAAATGAGGACAAAATTGAGCTTCAGTCTTAAAAGATAAAACATCTAAGAAAACAGTTCTTCATGGTGCAAGAAAACATGATAGATCTCAAAAACACATCAAGGTGGTACAATATCTACGTATCTGGCATCCTTGAAGGTGCAGAAAATACAGAGATTAGCCTTGAAACCATAATTAAGGAAACTGTTGATAAAAATTTCCCAGAGCTAAACATAGATCTCGACTTATATACAGAGAAAATGTGTAAGTTCCCACTCAAATGTATCTCTCATACTAAAAGTCCAAAGCATACTATTGTACAATTCTTAAACTTGAAAGATAAAGAAATTGTCTCAGAAGTTGCTCAAAAAAGAAGTGATTTTCAACAAGATAAATATAGGACTGACACCTGAGTATACCTTAGTAACAGTGGATGAGAGACCAATTTGGAGCAAAATCTACTAGTTGAAGTTCTTGGGCTTGAAGCCCCACGTGAACCATTCAGCTAAGCTATCTTTCTTATTTCAAGATGAGAGGAAAATCTTTGGCAGTCAAGATGACTTCAAGGCATTTGTCAGTAAAACTCCCAAACTATTGGTTTTGCTGAAAACAGCTGCAGCCCAGGGAGAAGATACTCACGGAGATAAGTGACTAAATTGACTTTCAAAGCCACATTTCTTAAGAGAGTGTAGATCTTATTTTTATAATTAATTGCGTTTTTGCCAGGGTGATTAGCGGAAAAGGAAGTAAAAATTTACAGTTGTACCAAGTTGTTATTATGTGTGTATATCTATAGCTATACACACACACACACACACACACACACACACACACAGAATGCATGGGAAAGGATGATAAGGAAAGTACAAAAAGGAAAATGGGAAAGAATGAAGGAGGGATAAACAGGAGGGAGAAAATGAAAACAGCAGGATAATAATTAAGCGTGAGTTGGATAGGGAGACATTGAAATATGATAGATTAAATAAGAAAAAATAATTTGTATTGTCTACTTGAAAGCAATCAATTATATGAAATTAACAGACTTTTATGGAGAAAGTATTTCCTCATCTTCTGTCAAGGGTACATGAATCTTTTAGAAAGTTTGACCATATCCTAGATCACAAAACAAGTAGAATTGGAAGAGAAGCATGTATATTTAAATAATTGCCTGTAAACTGACGTTTTTAGGAACAGATTATAAACAGTTGTTAATATTGCAATGATGAGTTTTTAAATTGCTAATTTGTGTTGCTCTTGCAGTTTAGCCATCTTTACTTAATTTTAATTATATAATTGTTTAATCATACAATACATGGGAATAAAAGAACCAAATTATTGACTTCTATAGTTTCCTTTGGACAAGTGATTACGAATAAATAAATATTAGAGAGACCAGTTGTGCATTCCCAAGTGGCATTCCCCCTCCCCCCGGCCACAACACACCCATTCCCACCCCTGCCCCACCATGCAAATGCCTACAATTTGGACACACTGGGGGCAAGTCAGACTCTGAGACAGAAAAAGGCTTTCCTGGCACTGGCATCTAGAAGCATCCTTCCTGGATCAGGCCTAAACTGCTTATAGAACCTGTGCCTGCCTGCTCTAGGCAGTGAGGCTGAGCCTACCTCCTTTCATTCTGGAGCCACCAACTTCATCCAACACAGGAAAAGGGAATACTGAAACACTTTGCAGCGCACTTTCGGAGCTCTCCTGCATTTTGGATATCTGTCTCTGAACACCCTCCCCCACCATGTACTCAGATACACACTGTTCCTCGTATAAACAAAAGCCGTATTGTGATGCTAAGAGAATTGTCATTTGGGGAGAGTGGACTAGTAGACTACCTTTTTTGGTAAATGGTACATAAACCAAAAGAACTTTGTGATTCTACTAACACTGAAACACACACACAAAAATCCTCATTTTCTCCCTCCACCCATTAAACTTGTTAAATTCACCTAGGTATTCACATTGTTGGTTTGCTTTGTGACAAGCACCAAGAAGCCTGATCATCAAGGCCTCTATCTAATGTCTTATGCCCCACTATGAGTGTTTTGATTAAATAAGTTTTAGTTCTAATTCATCACTTGAATTTGATTTATTCTAGGAAGCTTCCTGCACACTCCTGAAAATGCCCTCAGTTATAGCTTCTGGAAATGACTTAGTGCCCCAAACTATGCCCTTAATAATTAAAGTGCTTGACAAAAGATAAGTTGAAATTCAAGCTCTGTGAGTTGGCCCCAGCTTTCCTTTGCAGCTTTGTCCTCCCCACCTCCAAAGCCTAACCCCCCTCCTCATCAGGTCTTGCCGTTGGAACCTAATCTTTCTGGTTGGGCCTCCTCCCTGCCCCAGAACGCCACTTGCTTAGTCCCAGCTGAGTTCCTCACTGGTCTACTCCACACTGCTTCTCCATTGCAGAAAGGGATGGGGCCTGGGACTGGCTGAGGAGTGGGGTGGGATGCTAAAACACACAGTCAAACTTTGAATGCACAGACCTCTCCAGAGATCTGACACAGTCCTCAGATGGTTTACTAGAGTAGTGAGGTTGGGGACAGGGGAATGGAGCACAATGCTCGTAACTTTCTTGAGAGTGTGTGAAACTTAACAGGATCCTTGAGTAGTTTGGAAACCTTCCTGTTTCCCAGTAAAAATCACTGTCCTAAAACATAAAACTGGAAAAAAAGTGGTTTGCTAGTAAATGTTTAAAAACAGCTCCAGAGATAAGAAGGTTGCTGGGAGAAACTTGATTTGTAGCATTTGCTTCTTTGGTTGTGAAAATTCTCTGACTGTGGTGAAAATTCTCTGACCATGGCCACTTTCAAGCTACTACCATTATGTCATTGAATGCTGGGATGAGATTGATGTGCACATTGGGTTCTCCTGAACCATACAGAGCTAGCCAACATCAATACAACACTGGGAAGGGGTCAGGTTTGCCCTGGGCTTCTCCTGTTTGGGATATATAAAACAGATTTAGGTTTAAAAAATATCATCATCTTACATTAGACTCGCTTATGGAGAAAGACTTCCCACAACACCCTGTGAACCTTGGTGCTTCACCTCTATCCTTCAAGCTCCACTTTCTTGAAGCTCTTCTATACTGTAAATGTTTTGAAAATTGGCATGGATGTTTTCACCCTGACAGATAATAACTATTACTGTTGTCTTCCAAACAACCATCAAGTTTGTCTAATGTTGCCCTCTCGATGTTTCGGGAACTCTGGCCCTCCCCTCCTTCTCTGCTACTGCTCCCTAGTTTAGGCACACAGTACAAGCAAAGTGCTTGCAATGATCCAAACACATACTATCATGACTTACTTGATGATCTTCTGTATTGCAATCCTCTTTGATTCTCCAGGCTCCTCCTTCTCTGGCTGCCTCCTACTTCTTCTCTAGTATGAATTATCCTTAGACTCAAACTTCTTAAGAAGAGAAACTGTCATCCTTTCTGAATTGTCAGCATCCAGAACAATCCCCGCCACAAAGAAAGTACTTAACATTTGTGTTGAATCAATGGCTGCTTGCTGTGTCCTAGGCGCATTAAATCCTACCCCAAACGCTTCATTGTAGTAAGTGCAATTATTATCTCCATTTTACAAATAAGAAAACTGAGGCTTGGAAGCTAAATAACTTGCCCAGAAACACATCTTTTTATTCATATGCCTATTCTATTCATTACACAATAATCTACAGTTTATAATGGAAGCCACAATAGATATCACCTGATGCATGAAGATATGATAATCAATTTGGCCAGTAAAAGAGCTGTTACTTTATTTTTACCTAGTTTGTTCTTGAATTAAAGTGTTTTTCATTAGATAATTTGAAATCATTTATGCAGGTAGAAAATGTACCTAAAAGGCTGGGCATGGTGGCTCACGCCTGTAATCCCAGCAGTTTAGGAGGCCGAGGCCTCCAGACCAGCTTGGCCAACATGGTGGGACCCCATCTCTACTAAAAAATACAAAAATTAGCTGGGTGTGATGGTGTGCGCCTATAATCCTAGCTACTCTGGAGGCTGAAGCAGGAGAATTGCTTGAACCTGGGAGGTGGAGGTTGCAGTGAGCCAAGATCGTGCCACTGCACGCCAGTCTGGGCAACAGAGTGAGACTCTGTCTTAAAAAAAAAAGAAATGTACATAAAGAAAAATTTGGCTATTTTTTAGCCAATTAGTCTGTCATGTTGATATTTCTTATCAATTAGTCTGTGAGCCCATTGGATGCTATACTTTAATCTCATCACATGTTATATATCAGGAGCTTTGATTAGTGTCTTATTCATACATTATCATTATAAAAAGTCTTTCATAATCAACATTTGTGAAAGGTTGCTCTATATTATTAAGATCATGTTACTCTAAGACATTTGGGGAAGGGCTTACAGATTAATAGTAGTAGTAGTAGTGGTAGCAGCAGCAACCACTACCATTTATTGAGCACCTACTATATGCTAGGCCTATTGTGCTATGAGTTTTACTTACATCATCCCATTAAGGCCTTGTGAAATAGGTTCTGCTGTTTTTTGTTTGTTTGTTTGTTTTTTACTTTACCGTTGGGGAACCTGGGACTCAGAGAGTTTATTCACTCGCTTGAGGTCACACAACTATTGAATGTAAAATGTGGACTAAAATATAAATTTCTATGTCTCTAAAGCCTGGGCTTTTACCCCAAGATGGACTTTGAAGGCTGTCCAAGTTACTTAACCCTCTCCGAGTTTCAGTTTCCTCATATGTAAAACTCAGGGGAGTAACACTTATTTTGTAGAGTTGCTCTGAAGATGAGAAATAATGGATCCCAGGGTCCAGGGGCACATAGTAGGCACTTAAACTGTGGTGATGTTTATGCATAAATGGGGCGTTAAATGGGCAGGGGAAGATCTGAGATCCCGATAAAGGTATTGGGGAGCTGGAGAGAAGGATCTACAAATCTTCTTGAGAGCTGGCCTTCTCCCCCCCCAGAATACAGTGACCCAATGAAACTCTGAGAGACAGGCGAGGGGGCAGGGGCCTGAATTTGGCTCCAGCAACCTCTGCAGGGAGTCCGGAGAGAGGCGGGGAGTTGGGAGGGGCGTAGAAATCCCCGTCGTCAGAGGACTGCAGGTGCAAGGCAGAGTTGGTGTAGGTGGGCGCTCAGAGCCCGGCGCAGGGAGGGGAGGAGGTTGGGGCGGGCCGGCAGGCGGGCGGGGGAGAGAGGAAGGCGGGGCTCAGAGCCGAAGAGGCTGTCCTTAGAGAGCTCTTCTCATGCCGGGCAGTTTGCTGCATCTGGAGGAGCTCACTGGAGAATCTCCAACATCGGAGCGGGCCTTCAACTACCGTAAGTACCTACAAATGAGCGCATAGTTCAGTGGCTGAAGATTAAATACTGGCCACCGGATCCTAAACAAAACCCCGAAAGAGTCTCCTTGCTGTAATTAATTGCCGTAAATCAAACTGCTCCCCAGTCTGTCCCCCCACCCCCTTCATTCCTGCCTTTCTCCTTTCCTCCCCGGATCCCAGACCTGCCTCGGTGAGAATCTCTGGGCACTGTAGATATCTCCCCTTTTCCTTCTCAGTCTTCCCTCCAAACCCTCAGCGGAGCATGTACCCGGCACCCCCGCCGAGCCCAACCCCTTTGATTCCTGAAGCCCTCAAAGCTATGCAGGGGGCAAGCCATTAGACATTTCAGATATGTCACCCTCAAAAGCACTGCGGTGCTGCCTAAGGGTGGGGAAAGTGCTTGGGGTGGAGTAGGAGGGAAGGGTAAAATGGCTAGGCAGCCAAAGTTGGGGGTGGGGGTGGGGTGAAAGGCCAAAATGGGCGTGGCCAACTAACCTGAGGCTTGGGGCTGTTCTCACGTTCCCCCGGTATAAGATTCATCATTTGGGCTGAATATAAATGGTACAATTTCCTTAGTGATTGAGGAGGGGTCAGCCATGCCAAAAAGCCCAGCTTCCCTGACTCCCCTCAGTCCTCCAGTAGGCAAAGATCCTGGTTTAGGGGTCCAAGTGGCAAGGCTGAAACCTCAGATGGCATTTCCTGGGTGTAATCCCAGGTTGAACCTCTCCCTTGGCAGTGGAACCTGGCTTCCCCCAAAAACTCCTGGCCCAAAGCCCCAGGGTAACAAAGCAACAGGGTAGCATCCAAGCTTTGGCCTGGCCCTGAGAGGAGTGGGAGCAAGGGACTGTAGGAACTGAAATGGAAAGGGCATCTTTAGGGTCCTACACCAGTTTGATGCCCCCTTTGAAAAGAAGAAAAAATAAGCATCTTTTTAAAATGTAATGTTCACTGTGTGCCTGGCACTGTACATGTATTATCTCTAACCCAACACAACAATAATGTTAGGTCGATATTACTCCCCCACTTTACAGATAAGGAAAATTCAGAGTGGGTAATCTGAAAATCCTTCGATACAAAGTGAAAAATGTACAATGGACCTATGCTTCCTTGGATTTCTCACTGTCCACTTGTTCCCTACAGTCCAGATATTTTGAACACGAAATATCCTCCTCTTCCTGCTCCTCCATCCTATCCAGTGTTAGCAGTGGGGCAAGTTAGAGGCTGAGGTCCAAGGTCAGTCTGGAAAAGCAAAATCAGTTCCTTTCTCTGTTCTGGGAGCTGCCTCTTCCCTACTCGTCTGAGCTAAGATTTAATAACAGCTGGAGTCAGCCAGGACTTCAGACTCCCAGTAGAAAGTTGGTGGAAGAGAATTAGCTTGAGTTTGTGTGGCTGGGACATACCTTCCCTTGGTGAAAGGTTACTGTGGGGGGAGGTGGAGAGAGGCATGAAAGCTCAAGAGTCTACCTTGTGTATATGCAAGGCCTATGGTAAATAATGACTTTGGTCGGGGAGAATGGAAAGCCTCCCTGAACTCAAATATCTTTGCTGTATTTCCTGAGATTCAAACAATTCCATTTCCCTTAGAGGCAACCAACAAAGCTGTTTAGAAGTTAAGGGCAACGAAAGAATCATTTAGACCTTATGTAAATTAACTCAAGCAGCTTGATTTTCTAACACATGCTTGACACTGGGGTATTGAGCTTTTAAGGGTAGGAGACAAGAATGAGAGTAATATTGGATCTAAAGCATTCTATGGAAGGGAAGGATATCCAAGGGATCAAGTGAGAGGGGTAAAGGAGGGTGAAGAGGGAGTGAAGGGTACCTCTGGGAGTTTAAATCATTGTTTTAGATCCATAGGCCTTGGAGTTAAACATGGATTCTAATTTGGGCTCTAATATTTAACATCTTTTGACGTTGGGCAAATTATGTATCCTCTCTAAGCCTCAGTTTGTTCATCAATAAAATGGGGATGGTAGTAATGCCCCCTCTCTTAAGTTGTTGGAGGACTCTCTCTCTCTCTCTCTATATATATATATATATATATATACACACACACATATATATATATACTATATATATATACACATATATATACATATATACACACATATATACACACATATATATACATATATATATATATGGATCTCTGAAAAGGTGACTCTGCACTTCCCATCTCCCCCATCCTGTGGAGCTTCTGCAGGCTATTCTGGGCCTCTCAGATCCCAGAGACAAATCCATATTTCAACAAATCTGACATCTTCGATACCAACAAAGACCTTGAGCAGGAGGATAGGGAAGTGAGGGAAAGGAGCAAGGAGAGGAAGCAGCAGGTGACCTTGTAATACCTTGGATGCCTGTGAGGAAGTACAATGTAGGGTTGTCAAGTGCAATTTAGCCATCTAAACTAAACTTTAAGGAGCAGGACAAGTCCTCTGAGTAAAAACAATTCTGCTTTTAGATCCCACCACCTGCTGAGGAGAAAAATTCTTCAAGACTCAGAGCACACAGCCAGCACCAGAGGCCCCATGACCCTGGACAGACCAGGGGAGGGGGCCACCATGCTGAAGATATTCCCTGTTTTGCTCTTTTGCATTCGTGAGTACAAGGAAGGAGTGAGGGGCAAGTGACCCTGTCATAGGTACCCACCCATTAGGGGTGGGAGAGGAAAGTATTGAGGTTTGAGCACAGGGTGGAGACAACAAGGGAGCTCTTCTTTACCATAATCTCTCTTTTCAGGGATGAGTCTGGGTATGACATCGATAGGTAAGTGAGTCCTGCCCTCTCAGGCACCTCCCTCCTAAAGGATCCAAGATGCTGGCGTGTCTCCATTTTCTTGGACATAATGCCTTGAGATTCCAGAGATAGATTGGGCTGATTGGGAATCAGAGGACTTGGTTTCCTATGGCATGGGGGAAAAGCTTTATCTCAGATGGAAAAGAAACCATCAGACTTTATTCTCCAACTCGTTTGAACCCCTTGACAAAATATCTTGGGGTTCTTATACGATGCCCCACAGGAGCACACTCCTGTCCCCAAGGGAAGACAAAATGAGGGATCTGGGTCCGGGCTAATTTTAAGGGACACTGTGGGACATGTTATGGGAAGGAGAGGGTTGGACTGCTCACATCTTTTTGATCTTTGGGAATAACAGTGACGGACCCTCAACCTGAGCTGTGGATAGAGTCCAACTACCCCCAGGCCCCTTGGGAGAACATCACACTTTGGTGCCGAAGCCCCTCTCGGATATCAAGCAAGTTCTTGCTGCTGAAGGATAAGACACAGATGACCTGGATCCGCCCTTCCCACAAGACCTTCCAAGTTTCATTCCTTATAGGTGCCCTTACTGAGTCCAATGCAGGTCTTTACCGGTGCTGCTACTGGAAGGAGACAGGCTGGTCAAAGCCCAGTAAAGTTCTAGAGTTGGAGGCACCAGGTAAGAAGACCGTGATACTCAAGAATCAACTCCAGCTCCTGAGATTCAAACTTGCCTTCCAGGGGAGAGTTTGTTTCTCAAATGCATGCAAGCACGCATTCCACAGTTAGTAAATAAGGGCCTACTTTGTATTGGGCAATGCAGAGGGGGGATGCAGACTCTGGAGCAGAGATGGGAGAAGGAGGGGTGGCAAACAAGGATCATACAGGGAAACCTCAATTAAAGTAGAGCTCTCCTCTGCCGCTCCCTAGACAGTACTATCCTTGCTTTACCTAATTCCAGTTCATTCTATCCTTCCAGGCCAACTGCCCAAGCCCATCTTCTGGATTCAGGCTGAGACCCCCCCTCTTCCTGGATGTAATGTTAACATCCTCTGCCATGGCTGGCTGCAGGATTTGGTATTCATGCTGTTTAAAGAGGGATATGCAGAGCCTGTGGATTACCAAGTCCCAACTGGGACAATGGCCATATTCTCCATTGACAACCTGACACCTGAGGATGAAGGGGTTTACATCTGCCGCACTCATATCCAGATGCTCCCCACCCTGTGGTCAGAGCCCAGCAACCCCCTGAAGCTGGTTGTAGCAGGTGGGTGTGGCTATGGCTGCTGGCATCTGGCAATTGTTGTCCCAGGTATCATGGCTGGTTGAGCTAGGGTTTCTGATTTTACTTTCCTCAGCCAGTTTCTAGGTCCTGCAAGGCCCCATGAGCTAGAGTCGTTTGAAGTTTTACTGAGATATAAATTAGAATCGCATGTGCTGCAAGGCAGATGTATGGGAGCCAATCATTTGGCTACTAAAGGAGCCCAGCCAACTGGCCAGCAGCTTCGGCTCATCACAGCTTTGTTGTTCTCAACTTGTTGAATATCATGCATTCATTCATTAATTCAGCCAGTATTTATTGAGCACCTAATATGTGCCAGGCACTGCCACTGCAATCTTATAAATGGAGTTTTAAATTTGCAAATGTATTTTATTTGTAATTGTTATTTTTATGTGTGGAAAACAGAATGGATTGCTAGTGTTGGTGAGTAAAAACAAAAAAAATGACAAAGAATGTGATAGCTCATATTTTAGAAATGGCTTTATAAATCACCTTGGTTCCCATCAGTAGAGCTAGTAAAGCAGCACCAATCTCTAAATATAGAAGAAATTTCCCCAAAATGTAAAATGCCAGACATGTCCCAGCCCCAACTCCCCCACCCCATGGCCTGGAGGTTTCTAGATGGAATTGGCCACATTTGCTTCAGTCTCTCCATCCAGCTAAATAGGCTTGGGGAAAGCTGTGGTGCTACAGAAAGTACTCTAGACTTAGAAGCAGTAATACTGGTTTCTAGTTCCATTTCTGACACTGCCTCCCTGTGTGGTCTTGAGCAAGTCACTTCACTTTTCTGTGCTTTGGCTTCCTCTACTCTAAAAATGGGATAACAGTATCTATCTGATCTACTGTGTAATGCTTCTCTCTGTGCCTCAGTTTCCTGATCTGCAAAATTGGTTTAATAATAATGCCTACCTCACAGGGTTGTTGTGAGGATTTGCCTAAATATATATGTACAGTGCCTGGCATATAAGTTCTCAATAAATGGTAGATACTAATTTTGTTAGTATAGCTTTTTATTGAGGATCAAAGAACAAAAAACTGCCTGTTTGAACTGAGTGTATGAATGTTTGTTGTACTCATGCCCTTT
Source organism: Symphalangus syndactylus (assembly GCF_028878055.3). Classification (NCBI taxonomy): domain Eukaryota; kingdom Metazoa; phylum Chordata; class Mammalia; order Primates; family Hylobatidae; genus Symphalangus; species Symphalangus syndactylus. The sequence goes on along the minus strand of NC_072447.2, from coordinate 134,281,110 downwards.
CAGCATAGAATCCACTAACATACACTTCCGTAGTTATCTGTTCACTAATATCCCCCACCAACCAGTTCATGAGCTTTTTGCTAGCAGAGACTGTGTCTTCTTTACTCATACACACCTAGACCTACATGATGCTTGATGCATACTAAATGCTTAGTGAGCATATGACAGAGCTGATCCTTCCTTAATGAATAGATAAGTGTGCCTGGCATTGGGGTGGGGGTAGGAAGGAGTGGTAGGAGGTGAGGTTTGCCCTCACTTTCATGTAAAATCTCCTTGGAGAAACAATTCATGGAAAGGAATGTGTGGCCCCATAACAGAGATTTCTTTGGGTTGCAGGCTTACTGGCCAAACCCTCTTTATTGGCTTCTTTCAGTCTTGTTGTAGAAGTAGGGTCTTAAATGAGCTTAATGTATTCAAAAGCTCTCCTTAATACTTCAGTGGCATTCATGCTCTGCAAAGATGAAAACAATGTTATTTTCAGAGGTTTGGTTTTTCTGGTGGTTGAAAGAACTACATTTGGCATTTCAGGGACCTAAAGATACAGGGAATTATGGATGTAGATCTTCTACTGAGATACACCCCTACACATGGTTTGAGCTCAGTGAAGCTGACAGATTCTTGAGAGAGAACAGGGGCATAAGTGAATCTACCCTTGATTATGTTATAGAGGCAGAGATCCAAGGAAGGGATAGGGAAGAGAAGGTAAACTTCAGCTACCACTTCTTGTTCAAAGAAATTAAGAAAGAGAAAACAGAAGACAACAGGAAAGAATCATCTTGCCTCTAACTTTAGGGTCTCTTCCGTTTGTAGGACTCTACCCCAAACCAACTTTGACAGCCTCTCCTGGGCCCATCATGGCACCTGGAGAAAGCCTGAATCTCAGGTGCCAAGGGCCAATCTATGGAATGACCTTTGCTCTAATGAGGGTTGAAGACTTGGAGAAGTCCTTTTACCACAAGAAGACAATAAAAAATGAGGCAAATTTCTTCTTCCGGTCCTTGAAGATCCAAGATACTGGACATTACCTCTGTTTTTACTATGACGCGTCATATAGAGGTTCACTCCTTAGTGATGTCCTGAAAATCTGGGTAACTGGTAAGAGACGGGTATGCCATGAAACTTAGGTTAAGGGCTAAGGATATAAATCTCCCTCTGTGCTCCCTGGAAAACCTAATCACGTGGCCAGGGTCAACAGTAGAGAAGGGAGCAGAATTTGTAAAACTGGGTGTAGGCAGGTTTTTCCAAGGGTGGTTTGGAGGAAGAGAAGGAAAAGAATCTTAAGGAGTGGGAGCAAGAAGTGAAATCACTAGTGCTTTTTATTCTGGGTCTCGTCCTAGACACTTTCCCCAAGACCTGGCTACTTGCTCGGCCCAGGGCTGTGGTCCAAATGGGTCAGAATGTGAGCCTGTGGTGTCGAGGACCAGTGGATGGAGTGGGTCTTGCACTCTATAAGAAAGGAGAAGACAAACCACTTCAGTTTTTGGATGCCACCAGCATCGATGACAACACGTCATTCTTCCTCAGCAATGTAACCTACGGTGATACTGGCATCTATAGCTGCCACTATCTTCTCACCTGGAAGACCTCCATTAGGATGCCATCACACAACACTGTGGAGCTTATGGTTGTAGGCAAGTGTTAACAACTGTTTTTATTATCAACCTGTTTGTTTTTATCATCATTGTGGTGTTGTAAGAAAGAGCTAGTAGCCTCATATCCTCTGAGAGCTATGAACAACACACACACACACACACACACACACACACACTAGGAAGGTGGTGTAGAACTTTCTTCCAAAACTTTAGGGACCTTATCTCCCAGGATTGTTCCTCAAGCTCCACCTCTCAGTATGGCACAGCCCCATTGTAAGCCCTGGGAAAACTATTTTTCTTTAGGCCAGGGGAAGCTTACAGGTATGAGGTCTTCCTGATTGAAGGTAAGGAACCAGGAATCTTTAGATCACCAAGGGGTGGGCAAAGGAATTCTAATGCACAGTCAAATCTTGAAGCCACTGACCAAGTGGAAGTGGAAAGGAAGAGAAGATCAAATGGGGAGCTCAGAAACATTTTCTGGGGGAGAGGGTACTGGGTTTGAGGTCACTTCTCACTCTGGTCTCTGGATTGGTTTCAGATAAGCCCCCCAAACCCTCCCTGTCAGCTTGGCCAAGCACTGTGTTCAAGCTAGGAAAGGCCATCACCCTTCAGTGCCGAGTATCTCATCCAGTACTGGAATTTTCTCTGGAATGGGAAGAAAGAGAAACATTCCAAAAATTCTCAGTAAACGGAGACTTCATCATCAGTAATGTTGACGGGAAAGGCACAGGGACCTACAGTTGCAGCTATCGCGTAGAGACACATCCTAACATCTGGTCACATCGCAGTGAGCCCCTGAAGCTGATGGGGCCAGCAGGTGAGAGGATAGCTCTTCAGAGGAATGCCCCTCCATACCCCAGGGATCCCAGATCAGTGCCCAGAAAGATATGGGAAAGGGAGTCAGAGGCCTGAAAATCAGGGCCTTTGGGTTTCAGCACCCTTCCCCTGGGGTGCTCTCACAATTCCTCAAAGGCAGTTAGCAGGATAATTTCAAGGCTCCCATTCTCCATGACAAAGAAGGCCACTTGTGCCTCACCTTCCCAATATAAGCACTCTCAGTAACCAGATTGTCCTCACCCCATGAATGTATTCACCTGCCCCTGTCCCCATCAAGGCCTCTGATTCTGGTCTTCTCTGGCCACAGGCTATCTCACCTGGAATTACATTCTGAATGAAGCTATCAGGTTGTCTCTAATCATGCAGCTTGTTGCCTTGCTGTTGGTAGTGCTGTGGATAAGGTGGAAGTGTCGGAGACTCAGAATCAGGTAACTGTCTTGTCCCAGCCCCCTGTTCCCCAACCTAACAGAGTCTGAAGAATGAGTCATGCCCTAGTTGAGACAAGCCACAGAGGCAAACCCTATAGAACCCCCATCTTCCGGGCTTAGGGAACAAGACTTTCTCACCCCAGCTGTCTCTTTCACCTTACAGAGGGGTCAGCACTCAAGCCAGCGGGTGGAGAAATGCATAGTTCTCAGAGGCAGGAGGAGTAATCAGAACTGCATTCACTGACATCCCCCTCCGGAGGGTGCCCAAATCTCCCCCACAAACCATCCTGCCCTCAGAGATGATTGATGTCTCCCTCATTAACTTGTTCTGGATTTTTCCCCTTGTAAGAAGCCATGCTGTCCTGTCTCCCAGACTGTTATCCAACTCCTATCCCAACTTTTCACCCTTATCCCTAGCTCTCAAGAGCTATTAAGCCTTGCGACACATCCTAGTTGCCTTAGTAACCAGTCTCTGACACTGTGGCCTCCAACCACCTGTGCAGAGCATTCTGGGAATATAGACTTGACCTGGATGGCCATCTGATGTGATATTGGACGGGGCAACAGAATCAGACTGTTTCCTCTGACTCACAAACTTACAGGCCAAACAGATTCTCCTGCCATTTCCTTTGATTCTGTGGTGTGCTCTGGGGCCATCTGCCTCTCTCATCCCCATGGCTTGTGCTCAGGCTACTCTACTGGGAACAAGGAGAGAAATAACCACTTCTGACCTAGTAGGGATATTAGCTCCTGAATACCTTGTCTACTTCCCCCTACTCCCTGCTTCTGGCTGTACCCCCCGCCCTGCAACTGTGGTCAGTGTGTCTGGGAGTAATCAATGCACAATGGATTATGATTATGATTATATGTGTCTGTGTTTTCCACTGGAATCTGAGGGACAGAATACTTGGGCAACCAGAAGGGAGCCACCTAAGCCTTCTGCAAAAACCACCACCCTTTGAGTTTTCAAAAAGTTTCAGCAGGGGTCAATTTCTACTTCTTTCCGGAACCTGACCTGGGTCCCGTACTCATTAGAGTAATCTCCAAGCCAGTGGTTAGAAAAAAAAAAAAAATGTAGCTTTATGTGCCCCACCCCAGCCCAGCAACACTGCATCAAAGAATAAGATCAGAAACCAGATTTCAGAGAAAGCAGCTTGAAAATCATGTTTTCCTCACCAGGAAGGATGGTCAGTGTTTTCTAAGTAAAAATGTCCAATGGATTTTGGGTTAATATCATCTAATACTACAAGACCCATGATCCAAAACTGCTGCACATTTCTAGTTATAATCTGGGTGAGGAGAGAGTTTCTACTCTCTGAAAAGCTTAGCTCAGCACTGACAATCTTCTAGTAATTCACCACAGCTGCCTAGGCAACCGTTCCATAACAAAGGCAGGTGAGGCAGGTGGGTCTGAGGACCAATACTGCCATATCAACTGCTTCCAAACTTAAACTTGATGACTGAGAAATACTCACGGTTTCTCCCTCCACCCCCACACACACCACCCAGAGCTGCCGATCACAATGAGCTCCAGGGGTTCTGAGAGCTCCAAATAATATAAAAGCATTTTCACATCTGACATCTCAATTCCAGCAACAGCTTAATCAGGGGCCATGGGGAGCTGACATATGATATAGGCTGGGGAGTGGGGAGGGGGCAGGGGGGACACGTGGGTCATGAAAGAGCAAGAGGTTTGTAGGTGGTAAGGCCCTCAAAAAGAAAAGTCATCGATGTCAGATAAGATTATATCCCATTATCTTGGCCATATCCAGTCCCCATTGGGTAGCGAGTAAGCCAATGGCATAAATTGCCGCCCCCTTTCCTCCACCCTCCCCCTCATCCCAGCAACTCCTCTCATCTCTTTTCTGGTCTCACTAGAGAAGCCTGGTTGCTGGGAACAGCTCAAGGGGTCACCATGCTCTTCATAGTCACGGCCCTTCTCTGCTGTGGTGAGTACAAGTGGGGGAAGGGGCCCGGGCAGAAGGCCGGGGTGAAGTCCTGGTGGGGGAGGGGGCCGAGTGCTGGCAGCAATTTCTTTTGCAGGACTGTGCAATGGGGTATTGATAGAAGAGACTGGTGAGTTTTTCCTGCTCCAGACTGGGACATTCCTCCCTGGAGATCCGAAATAACTACAGAGCGTCAGTGTCATTGGCCAGGGAATGACTGGTTGGGAGGGAAGGACAGCCAGGAAGGGGCACTTGCTAAAGCTGCTGGCAAAATTCAGCTTCCAACTTTGCCTTTCTGCCTGCAAAATTTCCTCCAAGCTTCTGCACTTTTCTGAGGCTCAGCTATAAGACACCAGCTTCCCCTTTCCCCAGCACCTGAGGAAGGAAGGAAAGAAGGAAAGGGTTTGGATTTGGGTTGCAAGGGGAGGTGGGCAGTGTGATCTGGGTAGGGGGTTCAAGGGCAAGGAGGAGGGAGGGGAAGGGAGGCGGGAGGATGGCTTCATTAATTCTGCTGTTTCTAGAAATAGTCATGCCAACCCCTAAGCCTGAGCTGTGGGCAGAGACCAACTTTCCTCTGGCCCCGTGGAAGAACTTAACCCTCTGGTGCAGAAGCCCTTCTGGCTCAACTAAGGAGTTTGTGTTGCTGAAGGACGGGACCGGGTGGATTGCAACTCGCCCGGCCTCAGAGCAGGTCCGGGCTGCCTTCCCCCTTGGCGCCCTGACCCAGAGCCACACCGGGAGCTACCACTGCCATTCATGGGAGGAGATGGCTGTGTCGGAGCCCAGTGAGGCACTTGAGCTGGTGGGGACAGGTAAGAAAAGGTAGAGGGTCTCCAGGAGTTATCCCCAGTGCCCCTGGAACTCCAACACTGCTCCTGGGAGTGAGGGAATGAACTCACAGGGACCCTGGAGCCCAAGGGGCTTGTGCTGCAGGTAGGAGAGGAGGGGCACTGAAATGGTAGGGGGTTATGGGGTAGGGGGAGGGGCGGAATGGGAAAGAGAGTGTGAGGAGACTGACTGGAAGAGCCTAGGGCCAGCCCAGAATGAATGTCTTCATTTGCTGACAAAGTGACCCCGAGTATCCCATCTGGGCAACTGCAAACTGACTCCTTTTTCACCCCATTCTGTTTTCCAGACATCCTCCCCAAACCTGTCATTTCTGCTTCCCCCCCTATCCGGGGCCAGGAACTACAACTCCGGTGCAAAGGATGGCTGGCAGGCATGGGGTTTGCTCTGTATAAGGAGGGAGAGCAAGAACCTGTCCAACAACTTGGTGCCGTTGGAAGAGAAGCCTTCTTTACAATCCAGAGAATGGAGGATAAAGACGAAGGCAATTACAGCTGCCGCACTCACACTGGAAAACGCCCCTTCAAGTGGTCTGAGCCCAGTGAGCCGCTGGAGCTTGTCATAAAAGGTAGAGCTGAAAAGGGTGTGTGAGGAAAGGGGGCAGGGTGGAGGGAAAGGCAAAGCCCTGGGTCAGACACTCCTCTCCCTGCAGCAAACTTTGCTGCTGGTCCTGAGAGCCTGTGTCCAATCTTAGAGCCAGGCAGGCGTGGCGCTGGGAGTGCCAGGGCCTCTGGCTGCACGATATTAATAGCCATAATCGTTATTAATAGCTTTGGTTCGTGGAGGGTGATTTAATTTTTCTAATTATTTTCACATCAATTATCTCACTTCACCATAGAGCAACTCTTCAAGGTGGGTGAAGCAGGTACCATTTTCCCCTTGTCCAAATGGGCAAACTGAGGCTCAGAGAATCAGCAAATCCCCAAGAAAAATTCTACCTTTTTACTAGCCTCCATTGCCTGCCCTGATCACACTAAGGACTCATCTGGAGGTAGTGAGGGGTGGGGCTGAAGGGTCCCTGTGTGAGAAGTCCATCTGCAAAGTGGATTTACCTTACTTTTTAAATGCACTTACTTAAAAGCAGAGAAGCCTCCTAGAACCAATATTTGCTATATTTGCTTTCTCTCTTTCTTGTTCTTAATTTGGTTTTGTGTTGTATTTTGTTTTCTGTTTTTTGTTTTTGTTTTTGCTTTTTGCCTTCTAGAAATGTACCCTAAGCCCTTCTTCAAGACATGGGCCAGCCCTGTGGTCACCCCTGGTGCCCGAGTGACTTTCAATTGCTCCACCCCCCACCAGCATATGAGCTTTATTCTTTACAAAGATGGAAGTGAAATAGCATCCAGTGACAGGTCCTGGGCAAGTCCAGGGGCCAGTGCAGCTCACTTTCTAATCATTTCGGTGGGCATTGGTGATGGAGGGAATTACAGCTGCCGATATTATGACTTTTCTATCTGGTCTGAGCCCAGCGACCCTGTGGAGCTCGTGGTGACAGGTTAGGAGGGGGGACTCCAGGTAGAGGTGGTGCCAACCCTGGGATGGTGGGTGGAAGGCTGTCAGTGGGAGAGGAAGAAATGTTTCTTCTAAAACACTTTGAGAAAGTGCTTAGGACAGAGGCTGGCCCATAGTGACCAGTCCATGATGCACAGCTGCTCATGTTATTATTACAGGAACAAGAAACAAAGGCGGTGGGGAGGCAAGCAATTCACTTCTGGGGAAATAAATGAGGCAGATGGGGGTGTCCAATCCCAAGAGCTCAGTTCAAGTTGCCCTATTTCTGCACATTTTTATGGCTTGGCGTTGAGCTTTAGGCTCAATGTCCACTTTTTCTCTAGCTGGGCTGTCAGAGACCAGTGGGCTGGATGGCTCTCAGAAAAAGGGAGAAGACCTTGAAATGTCAGCTGCATACTACACAACTAGGCAACTGTGCATAAGTGGAGTACCAATTATGTAAACAGTTATAGCTACATGGACATGGGAATATATAGAAAGAATAAATGGCAATGAAATATTAAAAATACTTATCTTTGGGTGGCAGAATCGTGTTTCCTTCATTAGTTTTTTTCTGTATTTTCTAATTTTTGACAACAAACATATGTTGTGTCTTACAATAACACTTTAAAAGGCTATTTGCAGGATGTGAGGGTTGGGTTTATCTCATGCTGCTGTCTCTTAAATTTCAGAATTCTACCCCAAACCCACTCTCCTGGCACAGCCAGGTCCCGTGGTGTTTCCTGGGAAGAGTGTGACCCTGCGCTGCCAAGGGACTTTCCAGGGCATGAGGTTCGCCCTCTTGCAGGAGGGAGCCCATGTTCCCTTACAGTTTCGGAGTGTCTCAGGGAACTCAGCTGACTTCATTCTCCACACTGTTGGAGCAGAGGACTCTGGGAACTATAGCTGTATCTACTATGAGACAACCATGTCAAACAGGGGGTCACATCTCAGTATGCCCCTTATGATCTGGGTGACTGGTAAGGACAGACCGGACATGGGACTGGGATGGAGATTATTGGAGTAGGGGTTAGGGAGGGTAATTCCTCCTGGAAGGCTAGGCTAGGCCATGGAGGGGAACTATTGTGTCCAAGAGGAGAAAGATAGAGGGTCAATTTAAGCAGGAACTGAAAAGTTTCTATAGTCACCACTTTACAACCTTGGTCTCTTTCTAGACACATTCCCTAAGCCATGGTTGTTTGCTGAGCCCAGTTCTGTGGTTCCCATGGGGCAGAATGTTACTCTCTGGTGCCGAGGGCCAGTCCATGGAGTAGGATACATTCTGCACAAAGAAGGAGAAGCCACTTCAATGCAGCTCTGGGGATCCACCAGTAATGATGGGGCATTCCCCATCACCAATATATCTGGTGCTAGCATGGGGCGTTACAGCTGCTGCTACCACCCTGACTGGACCAGTTCTATCAAGATACAACCTAGCAACACCCTGGAACTCATAGTCACAGGTAAGAGGAAGAGGCTGTCGAGTGGGCATGGAAGTGTAGAAAGGAGGGAATAGACTGGTTCATGGGAGATAGTTTTCAGAGAGCTCGAGGAGAGGCAACCAATTGTCTTTCCTCTTTATTGAGCAGAGACCCCAGGGGTGATGCACTGGAAAGTGACCTCTTCTCTTTGACCAGGAGTTCATTTCTTCCAGGCTTACTCCCCAAACCCAGCCTATTAGCCCAGCCTGGTCCCATCGTGGCCCCTGGCGAAAATATGACTCTTCAGTGTCAAGGGGACCTGCCAGACTCAACATTTGTCCTGTTGAAGGAGGGGGCTCAGGAGCCTTTAGAGCAACAGAGGCCAAGTGGGAGAAGGGCTGACTTCTGGATGCCAGCAGTGAGAGGTGAAGACTCTGGGATCTATAGCTGTGTTTATTATTTGGACTCCGCTCCCTTTGCAGCTTCAAATCACAGTGACTCCCTGGAGATCTGGGTGACTGGTAAGGTCCTGGAGACTTCAGTACGAGTTACGATTTTGTAGTTTTTAGCAGTAAGCAATAAGGGGGTAAAGGGATAAGTTCAGGATCATTTCTTTTAACTCTGTGTCCTTGTTGGTTGCAGATAAGCCCCCTAAACCCTCTCTGTCAGCCTGGCCCAGCACCATGTTCAAGCTAGGGAAGGACATCACCCTTCAGTGCCGAGGACCCCTGCCAGGTGTTGAATTTGTCCTAGAACATGATGGAGAAGAAGCACCTCAGCAGTTTTCAGAGGATGGAGACTTTGTCATCAACAACGTAGAAGGAAAAGGCATTGGAAACTACAGCTGCAGCTACCGCCTGCAGGCCTACCCTGATATCTGGTCAGAGCCCAGTGATCCCCTGGAGCTGGTGGGGGCAGCAGGTAAGAGAATAATCTCTCCACGGTCCTGGTGTGACACACCTGGGATCCCAGGGACAGTCCCCACGGAGACATCCTAAATCAGGAGAATGGAGGGGCTTTGGAGCCAAGGACCTGAAGTGTGTCATCTTTCTCCTAAGGATGGTGAGGAGGTGGGACCTTAAATGTATTTGAAGATAGTGCGTGGGTTTCTTTCCAGGCCTCTTTTCCCCAAGGAAAGGAGGGCTGCTTCTGCTTCAGCATAAACTCTGCCACTGCCCACCCCCTCTGTAGTCTGAACAGATGGCTCCCACGTGAACCCTAAAGAAGGCCAGAGTGTGGGGCAATACCAGATCGAGGGGAACATACACAACGCTAATCTCCATGGCCTTGGTTTCTCCTCTTTCATCACCACAGGGCCTGTTGCTCAGGAGTGCACTGTAGGGAACATTGTCCGAAGTAGCCTAATCGTGGTGGTTGTTGTAGCCTTGGGGGTAGTGCTAGCCATAGAGTGGAAGAAGTGGCCTCGACTGCGAACCAGGTAAATAAATGCCTCATTATGGCCCCCTTCTGTGAACCAGGTGGTGCTAGAAAAACAATCATACAAATGCTCCCCTAGTATCTGAGCCCCACCGTGCAATCTGTTTTCAGTTTCTGGGTCCTCCCTTACGCAATGTCTTTTTCTTTACATAGAGGCTCAGAGACAGACGGAAGAGACCAGACCATTGCCCTCGAAGAGTGTAACCAAGAAGGAGAACCAGGCACCCCTATCAATTCTCCTTCATCAACCTCTCGGAGAATCTCTGTGGAACTGCCCGTTCCAATATAATAATCTCCTCCTTTATGAGAGCTTTCCTTTCCTCTCTCTTGCTCTCAGAGACCTGTAAATCCAACTAGTTACCCTGCAAGTCAGCTCCATCTGCTGTTCCTTGGTCTCTCTCTAATCACCTGAGCTGGGTAAAGGGGATTCTGGGAGTTGAGAGCTCTGCCAGGGTGAGATGTTTCCTGAAGAGAGGTTCCCCACTCCTGTAACTCCTCACTGTACTGATTTACTGGCGCATGAAATTCTATTAAAAATGCATTCTTCTGAATAAAAAGAGTATTCACTATTTAACTGCAAAAACTATGGCTGTGGTCTTCTATTGGTCTGTTTTCCACTTAGAAATGATGTATTAGAGCTGATCTCGATGGCAGAATAAGAGAGTGCAGGGCTACGAGAAAAGAGAAAGTTGTTCAAGGATGGGTGTGGGTTCGGGGCTCCAAAATGGCTACTTCTCAATTTGGTTTGACACATAGTCACTGACCAGAGTATTCTTTTGCCCTTCCATCCGATGGATGAATGAATGAATGGCAACACTCTCTCCAAGTTGAGCCTGAGGAGGGAAAACACAGACATTACATGCATTTCACCGTGTTACGTTTGGGTCCATAGTACATCCACTTTCAAACAGCGGGATTGGCCCTCAGCAGCACTTTGAAACTGGAAAAGCGTGCTTTGTGACCCTTACCTAGCAATCACAGGGTGTAAATGAATTCACTCTTAAGGACGAACAATTAATCAAATCTGATACTTTGTCCCTCTCTAAAGAGAGTTCCATTTTCCCAAAGGAATGTGTGTGTAATGGTGGGATCTCAAGAAGCCAGTAAGCAGATGAGGTGGATGGTTTGGAACAGGGGACCTGCCAGTGTCGCCTTCCAGGATTCCAAATGGGGAAATGGTGGGGTGGGGGGCTAGCTCCCATTCTCAGCCACTGGCCTTTCCCCCTGGATTAGAAGGCCACTTGCCCCATGAGTGGGAATTCAGTACACATTAGGCCATTAGGTTGTTTGGAATGGGGTGGGTGGCTTACCTAGTTCCTCAAAGCTTGTTGAAGACCTCAGAAAAATTGACCTACAGGTCTGAGAGGGGGTAATGACCCCTTCAAATCTGACCCTAAAGAAGTTAAACTTGCCTCCCAGCAGTGTTTAATTCTAAGCTAACACTGTTCAATAGAGCAATGTACAAGGGTACAGCACCTGGTGAGTTGTTTGACCCTGGTTATAATAAAGTTTAGAAAGCAACTCCTCTATATGCTTGCATTAGGAAGCATATTTACACAGCAAGTTAATGAAAAAAAAAAGCATCCCATTTACCTTAATCCTTACAGAATGAAACACTCTGAGTATTATAGACTAATTTGTATTAAGCTCTTTGGAATGTAGAAGTACAAAGTCCCACTCTGATTTCCATTTGATGAGATTCTATTAGTCGCTTATACTAATTTATTATAGTATTTGTAAAAATTGCATTTCAAAATTACTTTTACATTTGAGTTTAGCCAAACTTAATTGTTGCTTGCTGCTGAACACCACTTTTTGCCCTCAAACTCTCCATCCCTAACCCTCAATCAAGCAGTACATTTTGAACACTGGAAAGAGTTCGTCCTCAGTTTTAGGATAAACGTCCTTTGGTCAGATCTGATTCTGTTTTCCAACCTTTGGGTGTTCCAAAGTGTATATTGTCAAGGCTAGTAAAGCTGTGTAAGTTAGCAAGTGATAACGTGATTGCTTTAGCTTTCACCAAGGGAAAGAGAAATGGGAAGATAAGAGCAGAGAGCCAAGGACTGCAATTTTGAGATGCCTCTGAGTTAGAAAAGCAGGGTGACTGTGAGACAAACACGACAGGAAATGACTCTTGTGAAATCGAGACATTGAACCTGGGGTCTCCTGTGTCAAAAGGATTCAAAGAGAGATACTCTTGCACTCAGGAAAAATTCTGAAAAATCTTTCAGTGAGAAACAAATAATGAGAAATGTTGTGACACTGGACTGTTAGTTGGCTTTCTATATATGTTTACTCACATATACCGTTTTCTCACTTAGCCAAGTTCTACATGTTTTAGAAGGAAAAAAATAGCTGTCAATTAACTCTGAAATACTTAAAGACAAAGAGTGGCTTTGGTGTTTAACTTTCCTTCTTGCTCTCAGAGCTATCTATATGAATTAAGTACCTACTTATAATGCAGAAGTCATCACAAACTATCTCAATGAATTAAGTATCTATTTATAATGCAAACGTAGCTCGTTGCTGACAATTCTCCACATGGTATGTTTTTTCAACCTGGTTGCCATGGGAATCAGTCCCTTTACCCCTGGCTGGCCGCTAATCATCAGCCCAGCATCAGGTAATTTCTGGGAAATGGAATCACAATTAGGATGGAATGAACTTTTGCAAGGATAATTTGTGGCTGGGATTCAAGGAAGAAAGGCCAAAGACCTCTCTCAAGTTGTAAAAAACAAACATATATTACCCCTCATCCTTGGGCTCACACACTTTTGACTTTTGGCTGTAGCATCTCAGAGCTACAAAGATTGCCAAGGTGGTATGAACAAATCAATCCTCCAGCCAGTTCAGAAAATTTTTTATAGCAAGACTAACAGAGAGATATACAGCTTCTTCTTGTACACTTCCAAAGCTAGAGAGCTCATCACTTCATCAGACAACCTGAGAATCTAAAATCATTCTATCGATTCTGTATCTACCTGTGTGTATTCCCTTCATACTCACTGGCTCTAGTTCTGCTTCAAGTTGCAACCCCGAGGAAACCTACTTCTTATACATAATAATCCTCCAAAGTTTGGAAGATGGGAGTTGTCTCCCCCATGTCCCGTAGTGCTCACTCAGTGGTGCTTCTAGAGTTTGGTCAGCATTCATGTGCAAATGTGTTCATGTAGTTAACTCTCAATTATTCAGATTCCAGAGATGGCACAGTTCATGCCTACCCTACCCCTATCAGATTTAAACAGAGCACCTCTTTGATTTATTTTATATATCTGTTTATTCTACAAATATTTATTGGCTGCTGTCTGTATGCCAAACACTGTTGTGGGCATTGGATACAGTAGTGACAAAGACAAACAACAATCCCTTCCCTTCTAGTGTGGAAAACAAACCATCAATATAGTCAGTAATAAAGTATATGGAATATTAGATGATGATAAGTGCTGTAATGAAAAATGAAGCAGAGAAAGGAGATACAGAGATGTGTTTTGTGGGGGAGATTGTGACAATTTATAAAGGGTGATCGAGAAGATCTCATTGAGAAGGTAATGCTTGAATTACAATTTGAAGGACGTGAAGGAGCAAGACGTGCAAATATCTAGGCAAAGTGAGTTTTGGTCAGAGGGAACAGCAGATGCAAAAGCCCTGAGACAGGAGAATGCCTGGCTGGTTTGAGGAATGTGAGTAAAGGAGTGTGGCTGGAGCATAGTAAGCAAGGAAGAGAGTAAGAGTTGAAGTCACAGATGTAACAGGAACCAGGCCCAGAAAGCCCTTGTAGGTTTTTATGAGGACTTTGATTTATGCTCTGAATGAAATAGGAAGCCACTGGAGATATATTTAAATAGGGCCCTCCAGCCTTCTGTTTGGAGAGCAGACAGAGGGGCCAGAGTGACAGCAGAGAGATCTGCTGGGAGACTATTGTAGTAATTTTGGCAAGACAGGCTGGCTTAGGTCAGGATGGTAGCAGAAGAGGCAATGAGAAGTGGTCAGAATATTGATATAATTTGAGGAAAGAGCCAACAGAATTTGCTGACAGATTGGATGTGGGGTGTGTTCTGTAAACATTTTCACTAGAAGAAAGAACTGTTTCAAATATTGCCTTAGTGTTTCCCTCCCCAGATTATTTTCATTTCATCCTCAAGAAAGAGTTTGCCAATTCCCCCCAACCCAAGTCGCTACTTCTGGACAGTTTGTCAATGAGCTTGTCATTGTCCATCCAGGAATATTGTAAGTAGAATAAAGTCCTGTACATCTGCAGCAATCTGACCAGCACAGAGTAAAGAGGACAGGGAAACATCACTGGCCGGAATCTCAACTCACCATTTCTATTAATGCCATCTAAAATTACATTAGCCCTTGGGCAGCCAGATCACACTGTTGGCTCACAGGAAACTTGTGGTCAACTAAAATCCACAGCTCTTTTTCACACAAGCGCTTGCCAGTTCAATCCTTTCTTGTCGTTTACTTGCGCAAATAATGTGTTATTTTGAAATTGGGTTTTTAACTAAAATGTAGACTTGACATTTATTTTTGTTGGGTTTAGTCTTATGGATCCCAGCTTACAGAAGTCATGTATTACCACCTAGTGAGCTCCTCTCTATGTGTCAGATCTATAGGCACTGTCTCATTTTCTCTTAACAACAACACTGTGTAAGATTCCTTGCTGTTATTGTCCCCATATTACACATGAAAAAACAGAGGCTCAGGGAGATTAAGTACCATCCTCCCAGGTCACCAAGCTCATAGGCAAGGGCAGAGCTAGAATTAGAGTTCAAGTTTGCCTGCTTCCAAAGCCAGACTCTCCCACGCTAAACCTCGGTGAGCAGAGTATCTAGAACATAGTAGATATTCAATAAATATTTTTACTAAATTGACCACCTTCTCAGCCTACTCTTTCATGTATATTATTGAACAAACACTCACATGCACTTATGTTTGTTAGACCTTGTTCTAGTGCTTTACATTTATTATGCATCTTAATCCTCACAACAAATCTATGAGGTAGGTATTATCACCATTCACATTCCTTACAAAACAGGAAATGGAGGCACATAGAGGTTAAGTAGTAGGCTGCCTAGGTCACACAGCTAGCAAGTGTTAGGGAAAAGATTTGGACCCAGGCAGTCTGGCTTCAAAGATTGTGTTTATAACCACTAAGTTATGCTGTCTCAGGTTTCTCTGAGATCCTGACCTTGCAACTCTCAAGGGAAGGAGGTGCCTTGGCCTAACTCATCATCATTGTCCAACAAAACCTGCAGCCCTCCCGTGGAAATCTAGTCCAGGCCCCACTTATGCATGGAAGCTGGCCTGTAGGATCCCTGAGAAGGAAGACTCATGCATTCCCAAATTTAGACCCGATCTCTCCCCTTCCCTCCCAGAAGTCCAAGCCACTCTGCTCTGCTGTAGACCAAATTCTTTCAACTTCCCTCCCTGAGACAGATAAAGTGATTCCAAAGCTGAGGAGGGGCCAATGTGATGAGATGGTCCCCATTCTGGGGAAATCCCTGAAAAGGAAATCACATGACTAGTGGCAACAGGTCTGGAGAAGAAAAGCCCCTCCCCACCCCAAACAATGGACCCTAAGCCAAAATGATCATATTATGTGGTAAATTAACTCTGCAGGATCCTGGCTAGAGTCATGCTTTCAACTGGGCGTGGTAAGAATTTGTGGAGAAATTCAAGCCATTCATGAGTTATTGGCCTACAAAGGATGGCTTTTGTGGTGAAATCCCTGGTTACTTTAGAAGGCCATCTTTGGTACCATATGCAAAAGGTCCAAGAACAATCTACATGAAATCACAGGCTAGCAGAATGTACATCAGAGGCCAAAATTAATTCTGAGCTTGAGACAAATTCTGTAAAAGGTGGCACTTGGCAAGGAACCTGTCAAAACTAGCCAATGATTCCTTAATTTGCAGAATCATTACTCAAGCCATTGCTCCATTTTGACCCCAACAGTCAGTTTTGGGGAATTCATCAACTAATGACCCAAAGTTGGACATGACCATATTTATCCAGACACAGTGAAGGAATTCTAGACTTGGAAAATATTAGAATTGGAAGAGCCATCAGAGATGATACAATGCACATACTGTCTACAACATACCAAACAAGGAGCTGACCAGCCTCTGCTTGAACTCTTCTAGAGGCAGGGGGTGGGGTAGGGGCGTTACTAACTGTAAAGAATGGTTGTCCTTCAATTATCAGGTAACTGTAATGGTCAGGAAATTTTTTAGTGTCCTGAGAGCTGCCTTATTCCAGCTTGTATACCCATTGACCCACAGAAAATGTGTAACACAAAATTCTTCCTTAAGTCTTCATTTTTCCAGATAAGACATCTTTTTTTTTTTTTTTTTGGAAATGAAACAATCAGACTAAAACAGTACCTTAGAGATGTTCTGATCAACTTTGGAAACAAAGAAACTATCACCTCCAATGTGATGGACATTGTACTTTCATTAACATACCCCTGAGATCTCAATAGCATATTTAGCAACCACTTAACACTGTGGGCTCATACTAAGTTTGAAGTTAACTAAAACCACCATGCCTTTTACAGAACTACTGCTAAGCCTTGCCTTCACTCTGAGTTCATGCAGTTAGGTTTGAAGCTGAAACATACAACTTTATATTTGCCTCAAATATATGGGTTTTTTTATGTTCATTTCTTAAAACTCTTTTTATATTTTTATTTTTAATTATTATGGGTACATAACAGTTGTATATATTTATGGGGTACATGTGATGTTTTGATACAGGCATACCATGTGTACTCATCAAATCCAGGTAATTGGGATATCCATCACCTTAAGCACTTACTGTTTCTTTGTGTTAGGAACATTCCAATTTCACCCTTTTAGTTATTTTAAAATATACAGTAAATTATTGTTAATTATAGTCACCCTATTGTGCTACCAACTACTAGATCTTACTCCTTCTATCTAACTGTATTTCTGTACTCATTAGCTACCTCCACTTTATCCCCCCCACCCCCAACTACCCTCTCAGCCTCTGGTAACCATTATTCTACTGTCTATCTCCATGATTTCAGTTTTTTTTAAGCACCAACATATGCGTGAGAACATGTGGTATCTTTATAGGTATTTGTCCACTTGGCAAATTACTGAATCTTTCAACTTCGGTTTTCCTATCTGTAAAATGGACATAATCACTATTCTAATTTTGCAGGGTTGTGGTGAAGATCAAATGAAACAATATATGTGAAAGTGCTCTGTAATTAGAAAAGTATTATGCCAGTGTAAGGCCTGAAGATGACAACAATGAACATTGTTATTTTCTGTTATACAATGTATACAAATATCCCTCCAAGCTTGGTCTTAGTCCTAAATTTGGTCAACATCTCAACCTGATCCAAGTGTCTTTCTGCATTTACAATAATTCATTAAATCCATACGTTGTGCATATGATCGTTTAATGAGTTGAACATTCAACTATCCATACTCTCAGCTAGTCCCCATTTCTCCACCTTGTCTGAAAGGACACCACAGAAGTGTTTGTCAAGATCCTTGCTGAAGCCCAGGTAAATAATTTTTGCAGCTTCCTCTTGTAAGCCCATCCAAAAGGAAATGAGCTTAGTCTGGCATGACTTGTTCTTAATGAACCCATGCTGGTTTCTTGTGATTAGTAAGTCTCTTTCTAAGGGCTCAGAAATCATCTTCTTAATAATCTATTCTAGAAGTTTGCTGGGGACCGACGTCAAACTCATTAGGCTACCATTTGTAGATTCCCCTTGCTTTGGGGGGAAAATCATTGTTTTATTTAGTCTTTTGGCACCTCTCTCCATATCCATGAGTCTTTGAAGACTACCAGCAGAAGAATCCAAGCTTACAAGATAGACCAGAAAGAAACAGTGCTACATGCTAAGTTGTCTACCTTTCCTCTCATTTTTCTGTAGTGGGAGAGTTCATCTTTCTTAGACTGATGTAGATACTCCCTCTGCAATTGATGTCATAGGGTTTATTTGTCATGTTTTAGAAAACCTAGAATGCCAGCGGGCATGCTGGTTGACTATGCTAGTGTTCTTTCCAGAGTATGCTTTTCAAGAGATGACACTTCTAGAGCAGTGCCTCTCAAACTTTAATGTGCATATGAATCACCAGGGCATTCTGTTAAAATGTAGATTCTGATTCAGTAGGTCTGGGGCAGGGCCTGATCATCTGCATTTCTCACAAATTCCTAGGTAATGTTCATTCTATTGGCACACATATCATACTTTGTCCAACAAGGCTCTAGATTAATGGTTCTAGACCTTGGCTACATACTAGAATCACCGAAAGAGCTCTTTAAAATCCCGATGACCAGATTGCTACCCACCCCCCGAGATTACCTAAATCAAAATCTCTGGGGTTGGGACCCAGGAATTAGTATTCCTAAAGTCCTCAGGTTATTCCCATGCACAGCCAAGGTTGAGCACACTCTTCTAAAGCTAGACCTCAGAAATTATCCCCTGGCTCATACAACTGCTGAAGTGTAGATTCCCACCTGCCTACTACAAGCCTATGCGTAAAGACAGTCTTTTTTGTTAAAATGTTGTTGACTAAGAGTATTGACTTAAGAGACTGTATTTCAATGTTGGTGATTTTAGGGTTACTTTTGCTCTCCTACTGCTCCCTACTACCATAATTGAGGGGCCAGAAGGGTGAAATGTGTGGGAGGAAGGTTAGGTTAAAGTAGTTTTATACCAATAAAAACTCGCTTTCCCCTCAGTGTGTTATTTTATCTAACACTACCACTTGCACAACAATTTACAAAGTACTGTAGAAATGCCCAGGTTGTGGTTTGGCTTAGACCTCCATAGAGAATTCCATTTATAAACATCTTTATTTTGATCAGAGTGAGTACACACATAAAACAGAATATGCCTTATTGTTAAGCAAACCCTGTGTTTATTGATAGCGGGTCAATGAGAGCCGAGGCAGACAAGCCCAGGCATCTAAAATAATTCGAGACACAGAATATTAAACCTGAGACTGAAAGACAAATCATTCAAAGGTAGACTCATCCACAAGGATTTCTCCATATAAAGGTTAAAGGTCAAGACTATGAAATAACAAAAAGGTAACAGAAAGCAAGCATTGGAATTGTATGGAACTCGGCATTTCCTAGTTGAGCAATCTTGATATAAAACCTCTTCCTGGCAGCCAAGCAAAGGGAGCAAGCATGTCAGTCTGCGGGTGGGGTGTGTGAAGGGCAACAGCTTGGCTGGCACCCTAGCTAGGGGCATACCAGAGGGAGAACAGCCAAATGAAGCCAGGCTCAAAGGGGAACAAAGAGCAGACTGGATGGTGGCAGGTCTCAAAAAAGTTCTAGGCAAGATTCCTCCCTCAGTAGCAATTCTTGCTGGCGCCAGGCCTGACAATCCTTTGGGACAACATGGAAAAGGGCCACTTTGTCTGCTAATAGGGTCAGCATTATTACACTACTGACCATTTTACAACATCAGAGAGTCAACTTGGGGCAAATCCCTTTGCTTCACACACTGATCACACATTAGGGGACTTAATAAGGGAAGACCTGGTAGGGAGCATTAGAAGTTCCTGAAGTTCCTGAGTGCTTTTCATTAAAGGCTCTGTCAAAAGATTTTCCAGTGACTCATCCCCTCCTGGAGACCTCCTGAAGACAAAGAAAACATGAGATTTCATTTACCTTCCCCTCCTTCAGAAATGAGCTTGTCCCTACTCCTCACACCCTTCAAACCTCGCAAAATGGTTCCAACATTTTATTCTAAACCTTCTGTCAGCCTAGTTGTGTCAGAGAGAGAGGGGAAATAACCCATCCGGTATCACATCTTAGTTCCAGATGCCACTCAGTGGTTCAAGGGTCACACTACTGAAGGCAACAACTTTGGGGTGAGGGATTTGGTGACACAAATTCCTTGGGATGCTTCTTACTCTGCCAACAGCTCACCGTTCTCCTCTTTCTTCCATGGGGCCTGGGCATTGTTCTGTGTTCTCTGTTAAACAGCTCCCACTCATCCTCCTCCCAAGGCTAACACACAGTGATTCTTTTCTTTTTTCCTTGTCTGACCAAAAGCAAGCCATAAACCCTTTTGAGGTAGCATGGTACACAAACAGTCAGTTTTATAGTGTGGGGAAGAACATGAGCTTTGGAGCGAAAGAGCCCAGGGTTTGAATCTTCCAGTTAGCCACTTACCAACTGCATGTTCTTGGACAAGCCATGAAAACTTGCTGAGTCTCAGCCTCTCTTTTTGTAAAGTTGAAGTGAATAATAATAGACCTAATCCTGAGAGTTGTTAGAGGATTCGCTATGATGTCTGTAAATTGCCTAGCATGCAAAAGGTAATCCATAAATGGTAGCTGTAATTATTTTTTTCTGCAGATTTGTCTCTTAGAAATCACAGAGAAAACAGATAATGAAGTTCAAAGGATACTAACTGCAAACAAAAGTTAAAGGCTACAAAGCCATAACAAATTTAAAAGGAAAATACAAGAGAAAAATTCTAAAAATCACAACCTGAGGTTATCATTGAAATATGAAGAGAAATAACCTTGAGCTGTCTCTGCCCCAGGCTTGGTCAACTTCAAGTTTGTTTTCTTTTTCTTTCTCTTTAAACTGCAGCTTAAGGTAGAGATTAAAGTCCCTAGCCCAGGAGGCAGACAAGCCTGTGACCTTAGACAAGTCCGTTAATTTCTCCCGCCTCGGCATCCTCATCTGCAGGAGGAGAATAATGAGTGTCAAACTCTTATGAGTGCACTAAGGATGTTATGTGCTTAGCCCAGTGTAAGAGCTCAGGAAAAAGAAGTAACTTTCATTATCTCACATTCATATCTTCTTAGAAATTCTGGGTCTGCGGTTCATAGACTCCATCCACATCTGAAGAATTCTTTCACCTTCTCTTGATACCTAGGACCTCCTACGCTTTCTGGTGAAACTCAAGCTGACTTGTTTCCACCTATTGGTTGAAATTATTTATTCCAATCACTCCAACAAGGAAGAAAAGATGAGAGAACACAAACCCCAAACTGTAGGAGACGCTGGGACCTTGGCGAGCATAGGAGGAAAGGTAGGAGAGGAGGCAGAGCTTGGAAATCCATTCATTTCTGCCTTGTTGGCCCTCCACATGCTAAAAGCAAGCACGGCGGCTCAGGAACAGCGCTTCAGCTCTGCTGCTCCCTCCAGTGGTGGGGCCTGGAGAAGTCACCAGGTGGAGTCAGGAGTCATAAGGTGGAGTCAGGAGGCTCACAGGGAAGGGGAGATAATATCATCAGTGACTTTCATAATAATGACAACAGGAACAATAATCGACAATGGGCTCATAGGGAAGAAGGAATAATAATAATAATATCTGGTGGACTTTTGGAGAAAGAGGACAAAAGTTCTTGGAAGACTCATGGGTGACAATGGATAATGATAATTTAATAAATATGACAAAGACTATAGCAATCCTTAGTGGGTTCATGCCGAAGTGGGAATAATCATGATTACAAAAGCTAACACTCATCAGTTTCTTCCTACACATCAGGCACTGTGCTAAGCGCTTAAAATACATTATTTCACACAACCCTACAAGAGACTTGCAATTCTGAAAGATTAAGTAACTTGCCCAGAGTCACAGAGCTAGTGAGTGACAAAGCCAGTATGAAAACCCAGGTTTGTCTTACTCCAGAATCTGTGCACTTTCCCCTGGATCGTGTGGTACCAATGGAAAGAAACCAGCAGACCTAGCTGGTTAGAACACCTGTTTGCCTCCCAGTCCCTCTCAGCTATAAGTGTTTACAGGGCTGTGGGCACTGGTTGCCATGGGAGCTACCCTCTATCCCTAGTTTCTTATTCAGTGATGGACTAGGGGGTTTCTGGAAAATAGAATCCTCCCCCCACCTCCAGAAGGGTGGCAAGTTCCCTACTGAGTACAACAGTCTGGTACGCAGACAACCAGGTGTGTCATCCTCTCATAAATGTGTGAACTGAGAGACATGAGGGAGATTCCTCTTCCCTAATTACCAATGCTTGAAATTGGACCTGTGGAACATTCTGTGCTTTATTAAAATGCAAATACCTGTTTTTATTTATTTACACCACAGTGTGAATCTTTTAGTTCATCATTTTCAAGAAAACTAGTCCCTGAGACTTTAGTCTAATGTAGTTAGCGTGGCAGGCAAAGCCCTTCAAAATCTCTAGTCCCTGTCTCTATGTCCAACTTCAACTGCTCCCACTCTCCAACCTAACATCCCCTACCATGCTGCAGCTGCCAATCAATAATTTCTTTATGTTACTGTTCTCTACAATAACATATAGAATACAGAATAATATGTATTTTCTTGGAGTAACCCCTACAACTCTCTTCTTCACCTAATTCTTAGTCATCAATCAAAACACAGTGCGGATATCACCTTCTTTCAGTAAGCCTCCCCCTACCCCCAACCATGACGGTGACATTATTTGGCTTAGGTGACCATCTCTTATGCTGTTAGAGTAGCCTGTGTAGTAGTCTAGCTTTCTGTCTATATATTTATACATATTGTATATGTTATAATTGGAGTTGGTGTGTATTATATTTCACTTACATAAAAAATAGTATTTAGTGATAACAAAGAACGGTAATAATAATAAATGTACATGGTTAAAATATGCAAACAGTACAGTAGATTATGAAATGAAAAGTAGAATATGTCCATATCAGAGCCTCCCACCACAGTCTTAATCTCCAGAGGTGAGCTCTCTGTTAACAGTTTGTGTATTTTTCCAGAATTGTTCAATGCATATGCAAGAATATCTGCATATGCTTTGTTGTCACATAGATCAGATCATACTGTTCTGCACCTTGCTTTTTTCATTCAATGTATCTAGGAGCGCTTCCCATATCAGAGGATATATATATATATAAATATATATATTTTTAATCTGTTACATAATATTCAAAGGATGGATGTACCGTGATTTACTTACCTATTGAGGAGACTGTCTTTTTTTTCTACTGTTGTTTTGGTTTGGTACTGCTGTGCTTGTTTTGTTTTGCTTTGGTTTGCTATTAGAAAGAATGTTATAATGAACCTCCTTTTATAAATGTACATTTGCTTGTTTATGTAAATGTGCCCTAGGGATAAATTCTTAAAACTAGAATTGCTGGTTAAAGATTATGGCCTTTTACAACCTTGATAAATATGTCAAATTGCCCTCCAAATATATAGCTCCAAGTTTTACTTCGACTGTGCATGAGAGTTACTGCATCCCTACAGCCTCAGAAACATTGTTCTATAAAACTTCATCATATTTTAAATGTGATAGGGGAAAATTATAACTCATTGTTTTATCTTTAAACAATTATAAGCAAGTTTGAGCAGAATTTTTATATCCATTAGGTATTTATATTTCTTTTTCTGTTAAGATTCCTTATCCAATTTCTAGAGCCTTTTCCCTTCATGAACTGTAAATGCTTCAGGTATATTTTTAAAAGTAGTCTGTTGTCATTTTTGTAATACATATTTTTTTCTTAGTTTGTCATTTGCCTTTTGACTTGCTTAATTATTTATTACTGCCATACAGAAATGATAGTATTTATGTAGTCAACCGTATCAAATTTTTCCTATATATATATATATATATATATATATTCAGTTTTTGTAGCATGCTTACTTAGAAAGGTTTCTTTCATTGCAAGATTATAAAAGCAATCACCATGTTTTCATTTAGTACCTTATGGTTTTTCCGTCTTTTAATATTGAAATTGTTGATCAATCCAGAATTTATTTCGGTGAAGAGTCACTTGGGATCCAGATATTTTATTCAAGTAGCTAGCCAGTTGTCCAATCACTTTGTATTTTTTAATGTTTACTTGTCTTTCCCACTGGACTCTGAGTTCTTCCAAGAAAATAACCATATCTTATTAATGATTGGAGCTCAACATTTAACACTGTGCTTGATACATGATAGCACTTGCTATTATAGAATGCCAGAATGTGGAATGAATGCCAGATACTGTTTCAACTTCCTCTGTTGGTGAACAAAGCCTACTTAAATAAAATTAATAGCCTATATGTGCCACATTTTGCTAAGTCTACTGCTAACCCGGTGGGACCTCTTCACATCAGCTACTGCCTGCTACCTATAACCTCTTATTCAAGCCAGATGATTAAAAAGGCCAGATAGATGTGAGTAGAGCCTAATTAAATATTGCAGGCACATGGTAAAAAGAAACATAATAAAGCTCCATCTGGCCAAGAAGCCCCCTACTCCATAATTACTAGTGCCTGAAATTCTATCTTTAGGACTTTATATTCTTTATTAAAATGCAAATATCTTGTTGAGCTGGGGTTTTTATTCGTTCACATCACAGTGGGAATTTTTGTTGTCTGATTCAATGCAAATGCAAGCGCGCACGCGCTCACACACACACACACACACGTCTATAAAAACAAGTTTTGAGAAGAAGGCCAGAAAGAAGTGAAGACCATCCAGGGGCACAAGAGAGATCACTGGGGAACAAGGAGTGAGAGGGGCACATGGAGAAGAGCACTTAAAACTCATGTTCTAACAACGACACTTTAATATACCAAGCTGCTTAATCACAAAATACATCATCCCACTCACCTCAGCCTCAGCAGTCTAAACTTTCTGGACCTATTGGATATATTCGTAGATAACTACTTAGAGAAGATCACACGAGCCAATTAAGCGCTAATTTCTTTGGAGTATCTCCGAGAATTGTAGCTTGAAAGAGCATTTGGATATTATGTTTTCCTTTTAAAAAAAAATCTAATAGTTGACTCTGGTGCCCAACATGCCTTCTCATCCTCTACTGATCCCAAACTTAACATTTTCCCGATTAAAAGTACTTTGGGGAAGCAAATGGTAGAATAAAAATACCAAGATGAATCTCAGCATCCTTCTGATTTGATATTTTAAAATATATATTGTAAAATTCCCTCTCCCCTATTTTGCCTGGGTAAAAAGGAACCCAAATGTCAAGGGTCTTAAATTGGTTTGACAAGTAAACTTGCAAGCCTGCTCAGCGCCCAGGCTTGTGCATTTTGGACTTGACGTCAATGAACAATGGGGGTTAAGAAAGTCATTTTCCTGGTTTATTAGAATCTCTCTCTCTGGGCCCAAGTCATTCCTCACATGCTCTGGTCAAGTTGGTCTGAGCTTCTTCCAACACAAGCTGTTTTTCATTTACTAGTTTGTATGAAAAATTGGCCATAAAAGTCTGTACATGAGCCACTTGTTTATTGCTAATCTATCCCTGGAGTTGAAGGGAATAAAATAACTAATGGTCTCTGAAATTAAGAGACTGCCTTTATTAAAAGTGTAAATTCAATGGAAGGTGCAGGATTTGAGTTAACACCCATTCATATATTAGCAAGAATTGGTGTTGGAGTCTTCCCTCCAGAAACTGAGGGCAGAGTTTATGAAAAGGCAAATAATAGAAAGGGAAATAAGACACTGAACCCTTGAGGGTGGGGGGCTGCCACCAGGCCTAAAAAGACTCTGAAATAAGAAGTAGGGTAGCACTAGAAAAAAATCTTTAGTTTTCTCCCAAATTCATCTGAAATCTGGTCCTAGGACTAAGTGCTATGGAACTTACAAATAATGTATTAACTCTGGAAGATAAAATAATAGTAATAGTAGAGTTACTGGTGATACTAATGACAAGTTACATTTACTGAACATTTACTTTGTGCCAGCCACTGTATGCATAGTAACACATTTAAGCCTAACAATAACTCTAAGGAAAGCACTACTATACTCTTAATTTTACAGAGGAGGTAATTGAGGATCAGCCAAATTAGTAACTTGCCCAGTGTCATATAAATGATAAGCAGAGTTCTTCTCCACTATGTTGAGAACCAAGGCTGAGTCACAAAGCCCTGTTTTGAACCATCGTGCTAGTGCTACTTAACAGCAGGCTTGAACTGCTACTGCATGTTATTTCAGCACTTTGACTCACAGAAATTCCAACCCTGGACATAATTCTGAGTCAGAGTTGGCCTTTCTGTATTTTGCTTTTCCTGCCTGGGCCTACTCCTCTAGATTCTTTGGGACCCACTTCTACACTCCATTTTGCCACCTCCCCCTCAGTTGACTGATACAGATCAAGTGACAGAAGGTAAGGACACATCTGATGCATGTCAGGCACTTTCTTGGGTACTTTCACGTTTGCTTTTCATTTAACAAAACAACCTTTGAGGTAGAGATTATCATCTCCATTTGGCAGATGGTTTAGCTGAGGCTAAGACAGATTAAGAATTTACCTAAGATAAGTGACAATTGGGGGCATGAGTCTTATTTGACTCCAGCGCTTGAGAGGACTTGTGAGACACGAACAATTTATACCTCCTGAGAGCGCTTGCATGTTAAAAGGAGACTTTTATTTTTTCAAGGGACTGAATGACTAACTAATGTTAGAAACCTATGGTGAAGGGGCAGGCAGGTGAGGTATATCTTTTGGGATAAGAGACCTTTGTCCCAGGGTTCTTTTCACATCAACCCAAGCAGATGCCTTCTCATTAGCCCTCTCTCCTCCTTCCAACACACACAAAGATAACACTAGCTAGGCTGACCCTGCCCCGAGTCAGTTCTTTCCCTTGCTGGGATTACTCTGTAAAACATGACAGAAATACAAAGGTCAGGCTCTAGCTTAGCTCCTTTTTCCTGGCTCAGTCTGCCCCTTACATAAAGGCAGAGAGTTCAATGCACATTAGAAGATTTAAATGAGGGTAGTATGGAGTTTGTCTAGCCCCTAAAATTGGGACAAAAGTGTCTGGGAAGAATAAATGAGTCCCAGAAGAGTACTGTTGGTTCAAGCCCAATAAAAATTCATACTACCCCTCTTCTAGTCACAGGGGCCACCATAAAACGGTGCACTCTCCTTTGTCTTCCCAACACTGATGAGTCATTAAGTAAGTTCTTTATTTCTAATTTCAATAAATTAGAATAAGGACTCAGACTTTCTAACACAGAGAATTATATTTACCCAGTCACTTAATGAAAAATGCATCATTGAAGCCTTGCAGTACCTAAGCACTAGGAGCACGATAGATTAATTTTATTAAGTTGTTTTGCCTTTAGGATACCAAGCAGTCTCTCTCAGTTTTATTAGATGAGAACCCATCGGGCACGTATGTTAATTTTATGGTGAATCTGAAATTTCCAGCTGCAAATCACTTCTCCCTTTGTGTTTAATGAAGCCACTCTGACACTGCAAAACACTCTCTCTCCATCTCCACCAAACTATCTGACCAGTACTACTTCCAATATGATCTAAATTCATGAATTTTTACGATTTGGATGTTTATGACTTTCCATTTTAAAACTACCTTTTTCTTTATTCTTTCAAGCAGAAGGTTTAAACATAAGCCTATTTATTTATTTATGTACTTGTGTATATATTTATTTATTTTTAATGGAGATGGGGTCTCGGTATATTGCCCAAGCTGGAGTTCAGTGACTATTCACAGGCATGATCACAATGCCCTATAGCCTCAAACTCCTGGCCTCAAGTGATCTTCCCTCTTCAGGCACCCGAGTAGCTGGGACTACAGGCATGTGTCACTATGCCCAGCTTGAAACTTAGGTATCTTAAGTCAATGTTCTATGAAAACAATCAGCCTACAATATTGTTCAAGAATTTAGTACATTCTACACTGTATGTGGATTCATGGTTTAACATTAGCAAACTTTAAAAGTGATTGTAGTTCTTTTTTTTGTGGCCTATTAGAATCACTCCCTTTGGGCCCAGGGCATTCCTCACAAACCATCATCTTATGGGATGTTAGACTTTGCTCACAATTTCATAGTTTGTATGAAGTACTTCCCATAAAGTTGTTTCTGTATTGGAGGTGTTTTTGTTTGTTTGTTTG
Source organism: Symphalangus syndactylus (assembly GCF_028878055.3). Classification (NCBI taxonomy): domain Eukaryota; kingdom Metazoa; phylum Chordata; class Mammalia; order Primates; family Hylobatidae; genus Symphalangus; species Symphalangus syndactylus. Next base: position 134,253,278 of record NC_072447.2, on the reverse strand, counting down.
TTTGTTTTGTTTTGTTTTTTTGTTTTTGAGACAGAGTCTCACTCTGTCACCCAGGCTGGAGTGCAGTGGCGCGATCTTGGCTCACTGCAACCTCTGCCTCCTGGGTTCAAGTGATTCTCCTGCCTCAGCCTCCTGAGTAGCTGGGATTACAGGCGTGTGCCACCACACCCAGCTAATTTTTTTTGTATTTTTAGTAGAGATGGGTTTCACCATGTTGGTCAGGCTGGTCTCGAACTCCTGACCTCTTGATCCCCCCCCCGTCGGCCTCCCAAAGTGCTGGGATTACAGGCGTGAACCACCACGCCCAGCGTGTATTCCAGATTTTTTCCTAATTAACGAGAAAGAAAGCATGACTATAGCAGGCCTATCCCCGTAGAAAGTGACTAAAGGTAGACTAGGCTCACATGGCTGCTTTCCTCTCCAGCCCCTAATCTCTATAAATGACAGGAAATATATATTCAAAATTAATATATTCACAACAGAAATTAAAAATAAGAAATATATTTGCCTGTCATACATTTTGAGGAATCCTTGTGAGTCAAAAGGTAAAGGGAATCAAATAAATGGAGAAAAGCACAGCCTAAAACATAAGTAGTAGAGGATGACTGAATAAGGAGGCTATGACTCCATATGATCTCCCAGCCCAGAGACAGGAGAAACAGGTGGTATATGGAAGCCACAGGAAAATCAATATTTGTTAGGGTACCCCATTTTGAGCAGCTGACTGGTTTTAGTCATTCTCCTCTGCCTAACTGTGTCAGGTAATGGGCAGCATAGATGGTTTCTCAGGCCAGAAAAAGTATTTTGGATGCTTGGGCTGGAAAAGCAAGGCAGGTTGCAGAAGCAAGACCAAGTGGTTGGCCACACCTAGGAGAAACAGGAAGCCTTCATACCCAGAAGATGAACTACTTATACACTCCACTCAGCAGCATGGCCTGTCCTTTCTCAAAATCTTGATGAGTGTGCAGCCTGTGAGAAACAGAAATGTCATCTAGAAGCAAACAGAGGTTCTCTAAACCCATGATGAGCACTAACATAAAATTCGCAAACATTTGGGAAAACCAGCACCATAAAATGGAGTCACCAAACTCACGAATCAGGACTAATGCCCAAGGATGCAGAGTAACTAGGAGTTAAAGAAGAACAAAGAAAAATTGAAAGGGAAATTGACCTAAAACATCGATAATAGTATACCATTTCTCAAAGTTGAAGAAAGACAAAAGTCTTCAAATAAAAATCACATACCAGTCACTGAAAAGGTAATTTAATACAAAGATATCTGCACCTAAGACACATCATGGTGAAATTTGAGAACTCTAAGAATAAAGAAAACAAAATTTGTGAAAGTTCCAAAGCAACGAGCAGGCTACCTGCACAGGAAAGAGAACCAGGCTAGTATCAGATTGCTCATTAGCAGTACTCATGTTCAGAAATAGTAATGGATTAGCTTCAAATTTATGAGAAAAAATGATTTGGAAGCAAGAATATTACACTAACAAAGACTAAAATTTAAGTTGGAACGCTGAGGGTTGTTGCAAAAGGAAAATATTTTTCAGACATGCAAGAACAAATATTTCACCAACCATTATTCATCTTTGAGTGAATTATTAGAGGATGTACTCTAGCAAAATAAAAACTGAATCTGAAGGGACTATGTGGAGTAAAAGAAACAATGGTCAACAGTGAAACCAGTAAAAAACTGTAACTAAATCTAAATAATTATTATTGTAAAAAAATAGTAGCAATATGGACTAAATCCTAGATGATCTCAACATGAAAACTTGTGAGGTTTAAGAGAAAAGAAAAAAGAAAGGTAAAATATTGCGGTGGTTGTTGTCTTTTTCAGATAAGTATATAAATAATCATAAATTCTAGAAATGTATGGAGAATATATCTTTGAGTAAATTTGAAGAAATTAAGCATTGCCACTGGAATACGAAATATAACATAAACCTTCCAAAAAACTACTAGAGAACAAAAAATAAAATACAGAAACACCATCAATCCCATGAATTACTGGAAAGAGAAAACCAACAAGAATCATGATAATAGAAACGGTAAAATAAGATGGCAGGGATAATCATAAGTATCAACAATAGTATTAAACCAGAATGGGTTGAGTCCCCTTACTAAAAGATAATCTCAGATTGAGCAAATAACGAGATTGAAACACATCCTGTTTAAAAGAGACACACTTTAAACAAAATGACACGTGAAACCTGAAAATAAATGAACTGAGAAAAACAGATGACAATGCCAACAAAAATAAAGTAAATGTAGCGATATTAATGTGGGGCAAAATAAAACAAGACAAAAATTTAAAGGGACAAGAGGGATATTTCATATTGGTACAATCCATTAGGAAGATACACCAATCATTAGACTACTTATAAGAACACAGTTTTGAAATAAAGAAAATAAATATGAACAAGAAAACAAGAAGAAATGGCAACTCACAACATTAATGAAAAATTTTCCACACCTCTGGCTCAGAAACCTGACAACAGGTCAAGTATAAACAAGAATAAAGATGAAGAGAATTTAGAGAACAAAATTCATGAGTTTCATACAATAGCTATGTACATGAATGCATCCAACAAGCAGAAAATAGTTAGTCTATAAACATATATAGGACATGCACAGAATTTGACTATATATAACTAGGTATAAAATTACAAAGGAAATCTCAGCAAATTCAGAAAATCATAAAACATTAAGGCTGCATACACTGAACACATATTAACACAACTAGAAATTAGCAATAATGGTTAACCAAAAAATTATAAAGAGTTTCTACATAATTATTAAACAATTCCTTCTCAATGGCTCCAGGTCAAAGAAAAACATTAAAGTTAACATTGCAAACTATTTAGAAATGAGCAAGAGTGATAGCACTGTATAGCAAAACTTATGGGGCATGGCCAAAATGGCACTCAAAGAATACATAGCCTAAATAAATTTATGAGAAAGCTCAAGATATTAGAACAAGAACAAGGTTAACTCAGAAAAAGTAAAAGTGAACATAAATATAAAAGCATGAATTAAACAAATATTGACAAGTACAAAACCAAACAAACAACAAAGGGTAGTGCTGATGGATAAAACCTGAAACAATTGATTTGAGAAGACTACTAAAATAGCTAAACCTCTGGGGATGTCTGATCAAGGAAGACAGATAGAAGATATAAGTCAACAATGCTTAGAACAGTAGTTAAAATAACTACATATGTGGAAGATATTTAATGTTCCATTAAATGTAATTATGTATAATTTTATGACAATAAAATTTTGAAAATCAATACCTAATGAATTACTTTGTAGGAGAACATGAATTGCTAAAATTGACTCAAGAAGGGGTAGAACATCTGAACTGACCAACAATCAGAAAAGTAGTCATAGATTTACCCCTAAAACAAGGCATGGGGCCCAAAAATTGAAACAGACAAATTCTATCAAATCCTCAAGGAACAAATCACTCTTACGCTCTCAGAAGTATTCTGGAGCATAGAAAAACAATGAAATATTTTCAACTCATTTTGCAAGTCTAGCATAATTGTGATGCCAAAAATTTGGACAAACAGCAGAAAAAAGAAAACTATGGGACCAATCTCACTTATGAAGATAGGTTCAGAATGCTAAATAGAATATTAGCAATTCGAACCCAGCAGTATATTAAAAAATACATCATGAGCCATGACCAATGAGGTTTTTCCCATGAAGTAAATATGACCTAATATGAGAGGATTTATTAATGTAATTCACTACATTAACATACTAAAATATAGAAATTATATAATCACCTAAATAGATGCCTCAAATTATTTCATGAAACTAGCTATTCTCAACATGACATACACCATTCTAGCAAATCTTATTTTAGTATTGATAAAACATTACTGTTTTCAGTCAGCAGACTGAGCTTACAGTTGTAACACATTTTTCCCAGGTTATGCGCTTCGTTGTTGATTACACCTCACTGACAAATTTGAATCTGATACTTCTCGTTAATTAATCTTAAGGATTTTCACTCTTTTATTTTTCCAATTTTTTTTATTGATTTGAAGTTTAGTTTCTATATTTTAGTTTATTTGATCACGCCAATAAAGTTTTATTAACATTTATTCTGTGGTTCCTCAGAGATCATATATACAATTCGAGCATGTTTTCATTCTTAGAACTTTTGAATCTTTGGTTAACAAATGCATATAATCATGAATGAGTAGAATCATGCTAAAAATCACTTCTTAAAAACAGTTTGCATAAATGTTAATATAATCACAATCACTGAATGATTGGAAATTCATTGGTTAGAGTGATCCCATGAAACTTTAGATTCAGCTGAATCTTCAGGGAACATACATGAGTGTTTTACATAGACCTAATTAACAGCATCTTCCTGATGTTAGGTAAAGTTGGAAAGGAATAACATATTCTTAATTTGTGAAAGATATCTACCATAAATCTACAGCAAAAAAAAAAATCACATTTAACGGTGGAACAGAAAAATTCCCCTAAACTACGGAAACAAAAAATTCCCACTATCTTTGTTTTTATTCAGCATTATACTGGAGGTCCAAGCCAATTCAGTGAGACAAAAAGTAAGAAATACAAATATTGGGAAGGAAGAGACAATATAACTGTTTACCTTGAAAAGGCCAAAAAAAAAAAAAAAAAAAAAAACTCACTAGAAATTTTAAAAAGTCTGTTTTGTTCCATTTTAATCCCCAGGGCCAAACACAATGTCTGGCATATTGTGAGCACCCAAGTAATATTTCTTGAAAAAATAAAATAAATGAAGCAACAGATTTGAAAATGTAACAGGAAAAAAAATCACAGCAGGAAAAATGTAATGAAATACTTAGGAAGAAATGTAATAAAACACATTCAAGCCTGAATAAACCTAAGAAGACATATTCAAGACCTATCTAAGGAAATTCTAAACTTTACTGAAGGTCTTAAACGAAGAACTTAATAAATCAAGAGACTTATAATGTTCCTGGATGGGATGAATCACTGTTATAGAAATGTCATTTCTATCCAAATTATTCTTTATATTAAATTCAATTACAATAAAAACCGAGGTAGGAATATTTACAGAATTTGAAGCTGATTCTAAAGTTCACCAAGAAAAGAAATTGAATGAAAATAGTCAAGACAATTTTGGAAAAGGAAACCAAAAAATGATTTATTCTATCAGACATCAAAATATGTTAGAAACTTACAGTTTATTCAGACAATATAGTATTGACACAGGAATAGCCAAAGAGGTCAGTGAAACAGAACATAAGATCCTAAACCAGATCCATGTAAATAAAAGGAAATTCATTATATGATTAATAAAGAAGTGTCTCTAATTATTGGGGAGATGATGTACTCTTCAGTAAATGTTAGGACATTTCATGATTGGTAAGAATATGTGTGAATAAATATGTATTACATGTAAATATACATGTATATATAAAACATATATATGTATATACACACACGTAAAGACACATAGACTCACCCGGAGATGGAGATCCCTTCGTCACAACATAAACAAAAATAAATTCCCAATGGATTAAGGAGTTCTATAAAAAAGCAAAACTATAAGTTATTAGAAGAAAATATAGTAGAAATAATTTCAGAGAGGAAAAAGACTTTTTAAGCAAGACTCAAAATGCAGAAATCATATAAAAAAGATAAATTTGACAGAATTGAGAAATTTAAAGTTCTGTTTGGTATTCACCACAAGCAAAGTTAAATGAAATTGTATTCTGTAACATAATTATAATTTATATATAATTTTATAGTTATTGACATATGCATTTATATGAATATAAAAACTATAATCCTTCATATCAATACCAAAAATATAAACAATCCATTCTAATGAATGGACAAGGGATATGAATGAGCAACTGACCAGCAAACAGGAAATGCAAATGGATAAGAAACGTAGGAAAAAACGTTTAACCTTCCAAGTAACCAGAGATAACTTTCTTCATCCATAAGACTGGCAAATGAAAATGTCTGACCATATCAAGTGTTGATCAAGTTGTAATGAAACTGCCAGCAGGTGTGTAAATTGGCACTAGTAGTTTAGAGAGCAATTTGACAGTGTGGAATAAAACTGAAATGTTAAAGCTTAGCAATTCTACATCAAATAATATACCCTAAAGAAACACTTGCACATGCATACAAGGAGACGCCCAAGGCTGTCCACTGCAGAACTGTGCTATGATTATTTGTAAACAAATACTTACCAGTGAAAAATAACTAAACAAATGATGGTACTGTATATGCATACTATGTAGCAGTTAAAAAGAATAAAATAGATTTATATGTACTGACATGAAAATATCCCCAAGACATGCTGTTCAATGGAAACAAAAATTGACTTGTGGAACAATACACACAGTTTGACATCATATATTTTTAAAATAACCCCAGAAACTACGCGTATCTATATGACTACAGATACATAACAATTGTCTGGAAAATGACGCTACAAATATAATTTGTGTCTCAGAAGAGAGATGAAGTGGGAGCTGAATGGGGATTTTGGTATTCTTTAACATTTTTACAATGAGAAAAGATCCACATATTACTTGTGAAATTTTTAAAAATACGTTTTAAAAACACAAAAGAAAAAGTGACAAGGAGGGCAGGCAGGGACTCTCCTGCAACTCCCACATTTTATAAGTGAGAAAACTGAGCTCAAGAGCAACTGAGTGATTGTTTCAAGGTCACATGGTTAATTAGTGGCAGAACTGGAATTGGAGTCCAGGCCTGTGGTCTCCCAGGCCAGGGAGTGCCACATAGGAAGCCATTTCCATTATTACCTAGATTCCCACTTGTTCCATCCAACAATAGAAGTCGTTTTGTGACGTTACCGGGATTGTCATTTTGGGATTATTAGACCAGTACCTTCTTTGTAAATGCTATACAGGCCAAACAGAACCTTTTGGCCCTTGTAGAATGGAACACAACAAAACATCATTTTCTCCAACCACCTATTAACCTTAAGACAAATTACCTTGGTAATCGCAATACTGGATGTTTCCTCTGTGTGTGCATAGGGAAAACAATTCACAATAGACCTCATCTAATGCTTTATGGTGCTGAATGATTACTTTTATTAAATATGTTTCTGTTAGGACTTTAGTCTTTCACTCATCTCCAAGTCCTCTGTATAATTCTGAAAATATTTTCATTTATACTTTCTGAAAACCTCTTTAGCTCCTTAAACTAGGTCTTTAATAATTGAAATACTAGATAAAGGAGAGAGAAGCCATTCTTTGGATCAACATTTGTACCCTCCACAACATGACCCCAGACAACCGTTGCAGGAATTCTTTCCTCTACTGCCCTACAAGAACTCTTGCCTCTGGTTACACTGGACTGGGCTACTTAGTGTCCCTAAAGCACATCTTGTCCATTCTTATTTCTAGGACATTGTTCAAGCTTGTATCTCTCTCCAGCTTGGAATACTGTACCTCATCTATCTACCTACTCCTATGCAAAATAGTATATTGTAGTGATTATTTTTTAAAACATAGGTTGTGGATAAAGACTGAGGTTCAAATCCCAGTCTCTTAAATTTTCTTTGTGATTTTAAGCAATTTATTGAACATATCTGAGATTCTGTTTCTTCATCTTTAAAATGGTAATAATAGATGTATTATAATACAAAGGTTTTGAGGATACATAGCTCCTTTAGTACAATGTCTGAAACATGCTGAGTCTTCATTATTGCCCATCTTTCAGCAATCCCGCCACAATCTCCTTAGCCTCAAATATGTGTAAGACCACATGTGGTCACATGCACATGTGAGGGGACATATGAGCTTGTCTGCCCACAGTACTCACAATGAGGAGAGGCCAAGTTATTCTTGTCTCAACAACCAACCAGAATTAGATCAATTCCTATCCTATCTTCATACCCCAAGCATGATGGAAGTCCAACTTCAGTTCTCAATTCCACTCTGCATGGACTAGAGGCATTCAATGGCGACTGCAAAGGCATAATAGATAAGCTGAGCCAAAAGTACTTCTGGGAAGTAAGGAGAAATTACAAACTTCACCTTCAGCAGCTGTGCCAGAGTTGGAAATTGTTAGGGAAGAGAAAGAGCTTCCACTATCTAAAATATTTCCCGGAGAGTCCAATTTACAATGTTCCCATTAGAATTTAAGTCTAGAATCTGGGGTTTTGTGTAATCTGGGGTTCTGTGCATAAGTTTCTGAAAAATAGATTGATTATTGGGATGGAAATTTAAAAAGAAGAACTTATGTCTCCAAATTGAGTGGCTGGTCTTCGTTAAAATGCAAATACCTCATAAGGGGTACAGTATTAAGTTGTTTTTATCCATTTACACCACAGTGTGAATTTCTATATCAAGACCATTCGAAGAAAAAAAAACAGAGAAAACAAGCTTTCAAAGAAGACTAGAGAGAGGAAAAGGTGACTGCAGTGCACATGGGCACCCACCCCTAGAGAGAAGGACACAGGAAGAGGGTTGTGTAGAAGACAGCACTCAGAGATCATGTTCTCATACAAGGACATTTATTTACAAAGCAGGTTAATAAAAAAAAATGCATTCTACTTACTTCTTTATGTACCAAGGCAATCTAAGCTCTCTAGATTCATTGGACATATTCCTGTTAGAGGGAATTACATTAGTTTGTTGTGGGCTAATTTCCTAGAATATTTCCCAGAAATTCAATAAAGAGTACTTGTGCATTATACTTTTCTTGAAAGACTCCACTCCAATTGATGATTCATATGATGAACATATCTCCCCATCTTCCACCAAAAACAACAACCCAATTTAATTTTTTTTCCTCTAAGTTCTGGGACACACGTGCTGAACGTGCAGGTTTGTTACACAGGTATACATGTGCCATGGTGGTTTACTGCACCTATCAACCCATCATCTAGGTTTTAAGCCCTGCATGAATTAGGTATTTGTCCTAATGCTCTCCCTCCCCTTTCCCCCACCCACCAACAGGCCCCGGTGTGTGTTATTCCCCTCCCTGTGTTCATGTGTTCTCATTGTTTAGCTCTCACTTATGAGTGAGAACATGTGGTGTTTGGTTTTCTGTTCCTGTACAACAACCCAATTTAAAAAAAATAGTGACTTTGAGTATTACTACTCATAGGAACCTGGAGAAGGAATGTGGGGGACTGGGGGTGTACCTGGGAGCCAGGAGAGATTGATTCCTACAAAGATAAACCCTCACAACTGGCTCACCCCCAACTTTGGTCCAAGTGTCCAGGCTGCAAATCAGTCCATAAATTTATCACTACTCTTATTATGTTTTATTATCATTTCCTATCGATGTCTCTGAACCCTTCAGAAAAGTAGGGACTATGGCTGCATCATCAATGGATCTTCAACTCTTCGCATAGTGTCTAGCACCTAAGAGATACTCAATTAAGTTGATCAAACGAATGAATGAGTGAATGAATGAATGCGTGAATGAAGAGATGAATACCTGAATGGAAATCAAAGTGCCAGGGTGGAGAGAACTCTTGGTTCAGATAATTCAAGAGCCTATGGTGAGAACTGGGTATTCTCCAGTGAGAGACTGAGAACGAATTACTTGCAATTATTCTCTGGTTGAGTGAGAACCAAGGTAAAGCCCCTGGGGTTACAACAGTTAAACAGAGTCTTCCAAGATCCCCCTCCCATTCTCCATCAGCCTTTAGGACACTACAGCAACATCTGTCCCTGGGAACATGTCAACCCCTAACATTCTCCTAATGGAGTGGAAGAAAAACCAGAATTGGTTGCCAGAAGACCAGGGTTCAAATCCTGATTCTGCCACTTACAAGTTCTAATCACTGAGGCAAGTCATGTGAATCTTGTATCAGTTTCATCATCTGTAGAATAGGAATAACAAAATGTCTACTCTGCTGGGCTATTTTGTAGATTTGGTGGGTCAGTGTATGTGAAAACACATAGTAGGAATTTAGAAAATGTTATATCTATCCCTGATCCTCATCCTTCAGTGGCACTGTTGGCCTAGATTAGGAATCCTGTAGGGCCTCTGAGATTCCAGGGGCAGGCAAACAGATATTTCATCAAATCTGACATCTCAGATGTCAGCAAAGGCCTAGGGAGTGTGTGTGGGAGGAGCGGGGGGTGCAGATAGAAGAAGGAGGTGGAACCACAGAAAAGTGCAAATAGCTGGGGAAAGAAAATAACAGGAGACCTTGTAATACTTCACTTCTAAGGAGGAAAGGAAGGAAGAGTGAGGCTGGTAAGGTAATGGCTGTGGCTTAGGAGTAATTAGAGGAAGCTGGAAAAGTCCTCAGAATAAGAAGAGCAATCAATGACCCTTGGTTTTGACTTGTACCCCTAACCACTGGTGGCTGCCATAAAACAGAACCTTAATCTCCTAACAGAGAGTGAACAGAAAGCTTCAGCCACACCCCTTCATGCAAAGAGGCCTGATATTCTGCTACTCCTCCCTCAGCACAGCACTGCCACCCTAAAGATTCATTTAGTCCCATCATAGGCTAGAATGTTTGATTGAAATAGTTCAAGGAGGAGAGGGGATATTAGTGAAGGGAAGGGCATGCTGGATTCACCTGATACTCACACCCACCATGGCCCAAGCAGGCTCACAGGAATGTCCATGGACACTCTGATCCTTTTCTCTACTGTCTCCCTTCGCAGAAGGTTGTAGAGAGAGAAGTAACCAAACAAAGCAGTGATTCTTCAGCTTCAAGGGACTGGAACAGTATCTAAAATCTGTCCCCGGCACTCACAGAACAACTCTAGATATGCCCTCACACCACCTTAATCCCCTGTGCACTCCAGCATAGCCCTAAAAGATAAATGTCTAATATTTTTTCCCTTTGAAAATCCATATTCCTTCTCAAAGCTTCCGTTTCAGAGGCCTCCTTCGGGTCTGAGATAGCCAAATGGTTGCCATGGGAACCTGCCCCTCATTTGCCTCTAATCACCTGTTCTAGAGGGATAAAGCTTCAACTCCCAGTTCTATTAGATGAGATCACATCAATCAGTTATATTAATTTCCTATAGTGTTTCTGAGAATTTCAGCTGGAAATAGCTTTTATGTTTTTTGTTAAAAGAAGCCAGTTGTTGATCCATGGACTGCATACCTCCACCATCCTTGCCTGCTCCCGTATAAACCTCTGTTTTTAATACACTTGAGTCCCATCAGACGGTGATTATAAAATTTCAGCCCTCTAACGTGGGTTTAATCCATTAGATGTCAAAGTTGAAACCTTTATATTATTAAACTTTCAGTGGCTTTTAAAAATAGAAGCTAGAAAAATAAACATTTTCAATTAGTATTACAGGTGAACTATTAGCACACAGAGTTGTCTGTGAATTCTACCCATGTAGAACTGACCTCGGATCTTTGTGTATAACATCATATCACATTGCATTTGGGGAAAAGCACATTTTCCTGATGTCTTGGATTTGGTCTGGAAGGGAGATGGGAAACCCACAGCCTTTCTCCCTTGCCACACCATTTTGTGCTTTTCTCCCCTTCCTGGGAGCTGAAGTCCTTTTAACAGTATAATTGTAAAGACAATTTTGTGCCCAGAGATTTGGGATGAGAGAGAAATTTCTGTTTTCTCTCCCTGAGATGGCTGTCTGTCAGTTCTCCAGTTCAACTTACCCTGGCTCCATGATAAAATACCCACAGTACTTCTTCCTGGTTCTGACTGCCCTGATCCACCTCTTCTGCTGTCCTCACTCCAATCTCAGGCCTGAAGGGTGCAAAGCACTCTAGCTGCTGACCAGTGGCAGTTCAGAGACCATTCTGCTCCCTTCACCCCCACCTTCTTGTACTTCCCCATACAGAACATTGTGCGTAGCACAAAACCTCTTGTAGAAGCTTAACACATACAGACAATAAAGCAGGCACATTTGCATTTTCAATTCGGGGAGAAATTGGGTTAAGAGGAACTTCAATGCCTGAATCGTGGACAAGGAGTAGGAATAAAGAGGAGGGTCTTCAAGGAGATGCCAAAATCAGTGGCCCAAGGAGGCTGGACTCTGGAAACAAGGAGAAGCAAACAGGGGAGCCAGGGCCAGAGGAGAGGACTACAAAGAGGGAGTGTCATTTGCACTAAGCCAGCTCCTATTTGTGACTTATTTGGGATTCAGAGTCCAATTGCTCAGCACTAAAAAGGCTGTGCCCCCATACCATCTTATAAGGACATAAGAAAGATGAAAGAGAGAAACAGGCCCACAAGAGCTATGGAGCACTTTGGAGGAAACAAACATAGAGCTACCTGCAGTGTAGTGAATTTTATTAGGGAGCATTATCTCTCTTGCTTTCAGAAAATAACAAATGGCCTTAATAGCTTAAGGCATCGTTACCAACAAAATATATACTGCAACTTCCTTAAAACATTTTTCACTATAAAACAAAACAAGGCAGGTCCATCATGGATCCCATTAAAGGAGCTTTAGTTACTGAAGTATCAAGAGCATCTGCCATTAGGTGTTCCCAAGACAAGAAACCTGAGGAAACTGTTATTGTGATGCCAAGCGTAATAAAAGCATCCAGCAAAATGAGGTACTTTCTTTACTTTGCAGCAATGACTCCATCGACTGCTAGCAGGACATACACTGGCCCAGACCCCCTTGTGGCCAGTAGCAACAAATCTGAAGAACAAAAGTGAGCATAGCTTAAGTCAAGGTCAATAGTCCTCTCACTTTAAACCCAAGAAAGGGCATATGAAAAATTTGACAAGCCTACAAAGAAAATATCATATTATCTGTATGCTTATTTACTGCCTGTCTACTTTCAAAACGAATTTGAGGGGGCTTACAACTGGTTAATTCTTGGTGCAATTAGACTAAAATCTGTTAACAAAGAATAAAAGCAGCGCAAATGGAAGGAGATGGTGACAAAATATATTGACCCCACCCTCACCCCACTATGCTTCTAGAGTGTTCAATAAAGCATGCAATTTAGAAGTGAGTTTCCTAGCAACAAAGGTGAAAATCAAAACATGATGTTTACATTCGTCTTGTGATAATACCATTCATGCTGGTCTTCATACAGATTTCTGTAAGAAGTGACCCATTTGTCTCATGGTCAATTAAAAAGGGTTGCAGGAATGTATAATTGAACTGGTCAAGGAAGTTAGTGGGATTTAGAAAGACAAATACTTCCTGAACCCTGTTGCAGACGGATCAGTGTACTTCCGTAGAGCTATCAGATCCAGAGACTTTTCTGGACATCCCATGGACAACTAGGACCTTTTTCTGCCTGAGTGCCACCAGTTCCCAGAGTTTCTTCACCCTTCTTGAGAGGAAGATCTGTCTGAGATCTGTTTCCCACATGTTCCTGGCTTTTCCTAGCCCTAGAAGCCAGGCCTTGCTCCTAATTTTCTGCTAGAAAACTCCCTAACGTGGTTCAGCCTGGAATTTGTTGGTGCTGTCATCATTGCCTGGGAATTCTCTGGATTCCCCATTTGGTCTTGGCATGTGGATGACCAGTCCTTCCCTTCTGAAGTTGTGGCCTGCCCTGCTTACCCAATTTTGAGTGAGTTCTGAGTGCTCCCTCTGGCTTCCCCATCACCTGTGATCTCCTTCCCTCAGCAGACTCAAAGCTCATACGGCTGGAGAGTTTAAGTCAACCCTCTGGCTTGGGTGTGGAGGGGGGGTGCCTTTTTATTACTTTCATTGTCTGGCAGAAGAAAGCAGACATATTCACTGGGAGAAACAAACTTTCCTGGCCCTAAACTTGGAGAAGAATTTGTTATGAGTTTTTATATAAGGAGGAGCATTGAGCAACATAATAGATGATGTCCTGGAACAGAAACAAAATATGGGGAGCCAGCTGCGAACTCTACAAAAAACGTCAGTTCACAACTCTGCATCTGGCGCTCATAAATCAAGACCTCACTGAGTTTGTGATGCTGCTGTTGACACTCCAAGACCATGAAAATTTAGTCCCAGATCAGGCATGCCCCCACACTTCCATCCCAACCAGTCTTTCTATGGTTTTCAAAATCTGAGTTCCCCAAATTCCCATTCTCCACTCGTTTTGCCGGGCTTTAGCCCAGATCTGCCAGGTGTGATTAAAATTGTTCCTTAAGGTAATCATCATGCAGAGAAACTTGTGGAAAGGGATTTTTGAAGATCCCCATATACTAGATAGCAATGTTCAGTGCCAAGGAAGAGAAGTGAATGGTTATCAAGGATTGACCCTGTAACTCTTGGTCACTGTACTTGGCAGCTACCCCAAATTCCACACCTCCCTAAGACTGCCTGCTGGAGAAGGCTTTTCTCTGGCCTGAAGTGGGCTGACATGAGGGCTTCTCCTAAAGAAACTTCCTCCTCTTCTTCACTCGCTATTCATTACACCAGGCTTCACTTCATTGTAGCTTCACTTCTCAACAAGCAGGAAGCATCTTGTTGACAACAAGGACGGGGAAAGAGGAGACTAAATATACGGGTGGAAAGGGAGAACAGAGGTCAGCTATAGAGACTAGTTCCAGCTTCTTCATTTTGTCTCTGGAGCCAGAGTGTCACCCTTTTCTCAACTGTTCTCTGCCCCGTGAAACCACCCAGGAAATAGAAGAACAAATAAGGCAACTGTTTTAGAAAGGAGAAAATAATCTTTCACCTCTCAGTCCTACCTTCCTTTCCACCTCTCTCTGTAGGGGCAGTGTGTAAGTAAAGAGCCCTCTCTCAGAAATCACCTGCCCTACCTGGATTCATTTCAGCAAAATTCAAGTTTATATAACTCTCTTAACTTAATCCATGCCTATTCCTTCTACTCTAACTCCTCAACTCCTGGTTCACTCATTCCAGAAATGAAGGACAACTGGTCCCCACTGCAAGACTAAAATTGTGTTTCTTGGATGCTGTGTAGGCTGAACAATGCCCCCAAAGATCTCTGGGTTTGAATCCCTGGAACCTCTTAATGTTACCTTATATGGCAAAAGAAGCTTTGCACATGTGATTATGTTAATGACTTTGCAATGGGGAGATTACTCTGGATTATTTGGGCGGGCCATAAATGTAGTCACATGAGTCCTTAAAGAGGGGGGCAAAGGGAAATTTGAGAACGGAGGAAAAGACTTGACAGAAGCAAAGAAGTACTTGAAGATGCTATGCTGCTGTCTTTGAAGATAAAGGAAAGGGCTGTGAGCCAAGGAATATAAGGAATGCAGCTCCAGAAGCAGAAAAAGGTGGCTCCAGAGCCTCTAGAGGGAGAACAGCCATGCTGACACTTGGACTTCAGCCCTGTGAAACTGATTTCAGACTTCTGGCCTGCAGAACTGGAAGAGAACAAATTTGTATTGCTTTCAACTACTAAATTTTTGGCAATTTGTTGTAGCAGTGACAGGAAACTAATACAGGTGTCCTTTGTTCTGCCTGTGTCAGGAAATTAGCCTACCCCACTCTCCTTGACATTAAAGATATACCTTAGGAAAGAAAAGGCCAGGGATCTACCAGAGAAAGTGGGAAAAGCAAGGATTTGGCCAGAGGGCAATTGTAGAGAGCCTCAGGAGAATAGAAAGAGGTTACTTAAGAGGAAGGAAGGAGTCCATGGAGGAGAAGGTGTCTGAAGAGGGGCTGCATTTGAAGTGGGGGATCTATTCCTGGGGAAAGACTGTGAGGGATTCACAGGCTTGGGGGCTGGGGAAAGACTTGTCTGCAACTCTTATTTTCCTTCCAAGAAATGATGAACCATAAACTAGTGTAATCCAAAGTGATTGGGTTTTGGAAACTTGGATAAGGAACAAGTGGAAATCATAGCTGTGCAATGTTAGGCAAGTCCATTTGCCTTTCTGAGTTTCCATTTCCTTCATCTGTATAGTGGGGATAATAATACTTATTTCATAAGGTCATTTGAGAGAACTCAGTGAAATAATGGACAAGACATTACTGTGACTGGCAGATAGTAAGTGCTTAATTAACTTTTTAAAAAATTGTTTAATTTTTAATTTTTGTGGGTACATGGTAGGTGTACATATTAACTTTAATTAGTAGCTCTGGACTCCCTGTTCCCTGATAGCTTCTTTAAAGCACTGTTTCCTATTACTCCATTCTCTCTTTCTTGCTTCTCTTGTATTGGATGCAGGGGAAGGCCTCTTCACCACCTCACACAGAAACTGTGTAACTTGGCCTATGGTCCTGGGCTTAGATTTGGGAACATTAGAAGAGGTGAACTGAGAACAGATGTCCAGGTCCTAGAACCGGCTGAGAGAAGAGAAGAGGCTATCAGGCACAGTCACAGGTTACCATGACAACTAATTCTCATATTCTGAGCCTGAGACACCTGACTTCAGAGAGGGAAGGGACAGAGAGAGCAATTGGGCTTGTACTGCAAGGTTCTGGTTTGGGAGTAAGGGAAGACCTGGCAAAGGTCAGAGCTTCTACACCCAACTTGGTGACCTCAAAACTTGTCTTCTAGGGCTCAGTCCACCTTTGCTAGGATCTCTCACCTCAGGATTGCTTTTTTAAAGATGAATGATTCAAGGTCAGGCAGGGGGCTCTTTAGGAAGAAAATATTAGGATGTGGAGGAAGTAGGGGTGATCTGATACTCTTAGCATGAGGAAAACCTAAAGCCTGAGATAATTGCCACACACCTTAGAAAACCCGCTGTGAGAAGGGAATTAGAACAGGAACCCAAGTGAATGGGGAGTGTTCTTGATCTGTATTCCTGCAATGGATAGCTTAAGTCACCTCGAAAATAAACACTTCTTTGAGTATTTAATAATTCTTCTGGAGTTAGAAAAGTTAGATTGTTAAGGAAATAGCTATACAGGTGAGTGCATGTGTACATGCAAATGTGTGTATGTATGTGTCCGTTAAATATACGTGTTAATAGGTTGCCTACAATAGGTGAGATGAGTGACAAAGAAGATGAGTGTTTACTACTTCATCACTATGCCTAGAGTCATCCTTGTCTCCCAGGCCCTTATAATAAAGTGAGTGGGTCACAGAGGAAAAATGGGGGAGGACATTACCTGGCTGTGGCTTTGGTTTTACGGGCAGTGAAGACAGGCAAGACAGGATTCTTTCACTGAACTCTTCTTATGATTTCAACTACCTCAGCACACCATACTTCCTTCTTGCAACTTGCCAAAACTTGAGAAAACCTCCACTCCTTGATGGGAGAGAAAAGGCATAGCTTTTGGAGCCAGGTAAAACTAAGTTCACATCTCAGTTCTCAAAAAATATATATACCCACCATTTGGGGCAAGTGACTTTCAGTAAGCATTCTCTGGCCCTCAGTTTATCAATCTGTAAAATGAGAGCAATAATATACATACTGCAAGACTGTGCATATTAGCAACAACGTATGTAAAGTTCTGACTATATAAACAGTATCCAGTAGCCTTTGGAGGTATTTGAATAAAAACTTTGTGGCAAGAAAGCCCAGAGTTCAAGTATCAGCCTTACCATTTATAACCTGAGTGGACTCAAGCAGGCCATTTAACCTTTATGATGCATTAGTTTCTATGTCCTGGTATGGACATTCTTGCCCACGCCTTTTGGTGAACTAACACACTCATTCATCTTGAATATATACCTGCGAGTGGAATTGCTAGATCATGAAGCATGCATATGTTTAGCTTTAGTAGATAAGGCTTGCCAAAGTTTTTCAAAGTGGCTGTATCCACTTACTCTCTCACTAGCAGTGTACAAACATTCCAGTTGTGGCACGTCTTCATCAACTATGGTATCATTTCTTTCTCATCTTAACCTTTCCAGTGAATGTCGTTCTGCAATTTTTAAATTCACTTTCTATGACGTCGCAGTTTGTGTCTCTTAGTGACTTTTGTAGATCTTGTTTGTTTATATATTCCAAATAATACTTATTGAACACCTTTTGTGTGCCAGGTACTGTATCAATTGAGGGAGACACACACTCTTGAAGTTCTCAGTCCCATGTCCACTTGCCTTCCTTTCTACAGATAATCTACTGGTAACACCAAGACCAGCCAGTGCACGGTGCACAGATTTCTTTGAAAATGCAGAATGATTCTAGTTTAATGCCCTCTCTCCATCTCCAAATATTTCTGTATCTTTAGTTGGCCTCTTTTCTCTCTTTCTATTTTCCAAGGAAGATACCACCACCATACTTGCCAAAACAAACATTCCACCTGGCACATGACCCTATCCCTTCTCGCCTTCATCAGAATCTTGTTCCAGCCACCGTCAGCTCTGACCTCACCACACGTCTTTAATCTCGACATCTTCACTAACAAATGTTAGTTAACAAACATTTTCCTTTAGCTAATAAATGTGCTAAGGTCATCCTTACCCTGAGATCATCTTTCAATACTTGAGCACACTTTAAGTATCTGTTTTGCTCCTTAATTTCACCACAAAAATTCTCCTGAGAATTTTTTAGAGTCACTGTCTCCAATTTGCCTAAGCGTATACCCTACTCTTTTCCTTCTTCACTCCCTGAAATCTGGCTCTATCCTGAAACTGCTCCTGGTAATTCAGGAAAGATCTTCTAATTACCAAATTCAACAGTATCTTTGCATTCTTCTTTCTCTCTGACCCCTCTACTGTATTAACAGTGTTCATCACTCAACCTTCTAGAAACCTCTTTCTCATGATTTCCCGTTTCTTCCCCTTACCCCATGACCTCTTTTGCTTATCCCCATTACTAACTATCCCTCCTAGCCATACCACCTCAGTGGAGGCATCCCCTAAGCGTTTGCTTTTGGCTGTTCTCTCTTCTCAAGCAGATTCTATTCATTTCTATTATTGCAAAGATCACCTTTAGAGATTTATCCCAGTTTCATTCTTAAGTCGAAACTTCTCTCCAGGGTAGCCAGCCCTCAACTTTGTGACTGGCATCACTATTCTTCTAGTCACAAATGCTCCAAACCTCAGTTTCCTTATTTAATTTTTATCTCTCCCAATCCCTCACCACCACTCCCCTCTCCCCATCTAGTTAGTCATGGACTTCTTTTTCTTTTTACTTCACAATGTCTCTCCTCTGTCTGTTCTCCACTTTGGATTTCTTAGCTCAAGAAAAGGGTGTACCCTACCTTACACTTGGACTGTTGTATTGTAATAGCCTCTTAACTACCTCCAATCACTCCCCTCTCCCATCCATCTTCTGCACTGCTGACAGATTAATCTTCTTAAAGCACCACTCTTACTGTCACTCCACTACTTTAAAACTTCCTATGATTTCCCATTGTTTAAAAGATCCAGCCCCACTCCTTAGGCTGCCAGGAAAGAGGCCCCACAGTTTGGCTGCAGCTACATTTCTAATCTCCTCTCCCTTTCGTCCTTTCCATGGGCTCTGGGCTGTAGACACACTGTGCTTTCACTCCTTGCCATAACCTGATTCGCAATTAGTGTATTGGTTAATTGCATGCATAGGCTTTGGGCTCAGATAGGCTTGAGTTAAAAACCTGGCTCTGCCACTTTATAATTGTGTGACATTGGAAATTTATACAGCCTCTCTGGCCTCAGTTTCCTCATCTATAAAATAGGGATAATAATGGAATATTATTAACCTCATAGGTTTATTATAAGGATGAAATGAGGTATTGAATCTAGAGTGCTTGCCACTGTGCCTGGTGCACAGAAAACCGAAAAAGTTTGCTATCATTTTATCCTACTCTTCCATCTCTTTGCTTAGTCATTCTTTCTGCCTTAAATATCTTCTTCCAATCACACCTACTGCACCTACTGAAATCCTTTGCACCCTTCAAGGAACACCTCAAGTGTTACCTGCAAGGAAGCCTTCTCTACTTCTAATTCTAGCACTTTGCTTGAACCCCTCTTGACATTTTTTACCCCACTCTGGCATAAAGCGATCACCTTCTGTACCAGACCTAAAGCTCCTTTGCACTCTAACCATGTTCTGATCATGTCTATATCACCACAGCACCTATCACAGTACGTGGTATGGAATAGGCACTTAGTAAATAGCCATTGCCTGACTGGAGGTTACACGCCTAAGTGGTAAAAAGAGAAAATATAGAGGGTTTTGAGATTGATAAAGCATGAAATAGGGTGATTAAAGGTGTTAGTCGTAGCATTAACACCATTTTCTTTCCTTTCTTTCTTCCCCCATCTCCTACTCCCACTCATTTTCTTTGCCATCTTGTTCCTCACCCGACTGCCTGGTAGTTAGTCTTGCCAGTGTGAACTATGGTCATTATTTAATCCTGGTGATGGCCCTTGAGGGGAAAGAGGTCCCTATGACAACCTCAGATCTTGTCCCTTTGTCCGTACCACTTAAGCTTTGATGAAAACCACCCTCCTATCTACTACAAATTCTTATAAGAGGGGTTCATTAAACTTATGATCCAATTCTCCATCTGGAACCTGTGATAAAAATACAGAGCAGGAAATTAGACTCCTTTATGTAATGGCACTTACTAGCCTGCTCAGATACCAATCACCGCTCTCTATCAATAACATTCTTTAGCTCTTGAAGATTGTCTAGCCTGAACTTTGCTTTTAGTATACAACTAAACTTTGAGAACTAGTGGTCCAATTTTCAAATTTTCTTTCCTTGGTTTCTCCTAAATAAGTTCTGCTAAGTGCAGAGCTATCCCCATATGAGATCACCTGTAAGCTTGATTGGTGTCCTCTGGATTTTCTACCATTCAGCGAGCTGTGTGAATACAGAGAGAAATGAGATAGACTCAGCCCTTTGCCCCCAAGAAATGTATAGCCTAGTAAATAAGGCTTCTATGAACTTTGAATTTTACATGTCACTTGGCAAGAAGTCTTGATTCTCTCAGTTCCTATATCCTAATCACAACATCACTCTGGAATTTCAGCTGCCATTCTGTGCAGTGAATGAAGCGATCATCAATTTCTTTCATAAAAAAAATGAAAGAGGAGAGGAGAGAGGGAACTAATATTTTTGAGCATCTATTTTAGCAGGCACTTTGCACACAAGGCACTTGCATTTAAACCACACAACGATCCAGTGAGGTAGGTATTGTTCCCATTTTACAAATGTGGTAGCTGAAGTCCACTGAACTTAAGCAACTTTGCCCAAGGTCATCCAACTATAAGAGGCCAAGTTGTGATTTCATGAGTTCTTTCTGACTTTAAAGCATGTGCTCTCTCCACTCCACTCCACTACTACTCCTGTTTAAATCAATACTTGTACTCCAGAGGAGTCCCTTTTTCTTAGCACTTGCACAGTGGATGTGAGCCCTTCGCTACAGTCTCTGGTATCAAATATCCACACTGCTATCCTCATTCTGTGATCCCCGACATCAATGGAAGTCATATTGCTTTCTCTACCTGCTCAGTCACCTCTGAATTGGGTCTTCTGTGGGGGAAGCATCACTGGGAACCCTACAGCCTGTCTTTTCTACTGTGTGATCACCCTCCAGATTGAAATAAAGATGTTCTTTGAAACCAACGAGAACAAAGAGACAACATACCAGAATCTCTGGGACACATTCAAAGCAGTGTGTAGAGGGAAATTTATAGCACTAAATGCCCACAAGAGAAAGCAGGAAAGATCCAAAATTGACACCCTAAAATCACAATTAAAAGAACTAGAAAAGCAAGAGCAAACACATTCAAAAGCTAGCAGAAGGCAAGAAATAACTAAAATCAGAGTAGAACTGAAGGAAATAGAGACACAAAAAACCCTTTAAAAAATTAATGAATCCAGGAGCTGGTTTTTTGAAAACATCAACAAAATTGATAGATCACTAGCAAGACTAATAAAGAAGAAAAGAGAGAAGAATCAAATAGATGCAATAAAAAATGAAAAAGGCGATATCACCACCGATCCCACAGAAATAAAAACTACCGTCAGAGAACACTACAAACACTTCTACATAAATAAACTAGAAAACTTAGAAGAAAAGTATAAATTCCTCGACACATACACCCTCCCAAGACTAAACCAGGAAGAAGTTGAATCTCTGAATAGACCAATAACAGGCTCTGAAATTGTGGCCATAATCAATAGCTTACCAACCAAAAAGAGTCCAGGACCTGATGGATTCACAGCTGAATTCTACCAGAGGTACAAGGAGGAGCTGGTACCATTCTTTCTGAAACTATTCCAATCGATAGAAAAAGAGGGAATCCTCCCTAACTCACTTTATGAGGCCAGTATCATCCTGATACCAAAGCCAGGCAGAGACACAACAGAAAAGAGAATTTTAGACCAATATCCTTGATGAACATTGATGCAAAAATCCTCAATAAAATACTGGCAAACCGAATCCAGCAGCACATCAAAAAGCTTATCCACCATGATCAAGTGGGCTTCATCCCTGGGATGCAAGGCTGGTTCAACATACGCAAATCAATAAATGTAATCCAGCATATAAACAGAACCAAAGACAAAAACCACATGATTATCTCAATAGATGCAGAAAAGGCCTTTGACAAAATTAAACAACCCTTCATGCTAAAAACTCTTAATAAATTAGGTATTGATAGGATATATCTCAAAATAATAAGAGCTATCTATGACAAACCCACAGCCAATATCATACTGAATGGGCAAAAACTGGAAGCATTCCCTTTGAAAACTGGCACAAGATAGGGATGCCCTCTCTCACCACTCCTATTCAACAAAATGTTGGAAGTTCTGGCCAGGGCAATCAGGCAGGAGAAGGAAATAAAGGGTATTCAATTAGGAAAAGAGGAAGTCAAATTGTCCCTGTTTGCAGATGACATGATTGTATATCTAGAAAACCCCATTGTCTCAGCCCAAAATCTCCTTAAGCTGATAAGCAACTTCAGCAAAGTCTCAGGATACAAAATCAATGTACAAAAATCACAAGCATTCTTATACACAAATAACAGACAAGCAGAGAGCCAAATCGTGAGTGAACTCTCATTCACAATTGCTTCAAAGAGAATAAAATACCTAGGAATCCAACTTACAAGGGATGTGTAGTTCAAGGAGAACTACAAACCACTGCTCAATGAAATAAAAGAGGATATAAACAAATGGAAGAACATTCCATTTTCATGAGTAGGGAGAATCAATATCATGAAAATAGCCATACTGCCCAAGGTAATTTATATATTCAATGCCATCCCCATCAAACTACCAATGACTTTCTTCACAGAATTGGAAAAAACTACTTTAAAGTTCATATGGAACCAAAAAAGAGCCTGCATCGCCAAGTCAATCCTAAGCCAAAAGAACAAAGCTGGAGGCATCACGCTACCTGACTTCAAACTATACTACAAGGCTACAGTAACCAAAACAGCATGGTACTGGTACCAAAACAGAGATACAGACCAATGGAAAAGAACAGAGCCCTCAGAAATAATGCCACATATCTACAACCATCTGATCTTTAACAAACCTGACACAAACAAGAAATGGGGAAAGCATTCCCTATTTAATAAATGGTACTGGGAAAACTGGCTAGCCATATGTAGAAAGCTGAAACTGGATCCCTTCCTTACACCTTATACAAAAATTAATTCAAGATGGATTAAAGACTTACATGTTAGACCTAAAACCATAAAAACCCTAGAAGAAAACCTAGGCAATACTATTCAGGACATAGGCATGGGCAAGGACTTCATGTCTAAAACACCAAAAGCAATGGTAACAAAAGCCAAAATTGACAAATGGGATCTAATTAAACTAAAGAGCTTCTGCACAGCAAAAGAAACTACCATCAGAGGGAACAGGCAACCTACAAAATGGGAGAAAATTTTTGCAACCTACTCATCTGTCAAAGGGCTAATATCCAGAATCTACAATGAACTCAAACAAATTTACAAGAAAAAAACAAACAACCCCATCAAAAAGTGGGTGAAGGATATGAGCAGACACTTCTCAAAATAAGACATCTATGCAGCCAAAAAACACATGGAAAAGTGCTCATCATCACTGGCCATCAGAGAAATGCAAATCAAAACCACAATGAGATACCATCTCACACCAGTTAGAATGGCCATCATTAAAAAGTCAGGAAACAACAGGTGCTGGAGAGGATGTGGAGAAATAGGAACACTTTTACATTGTTGGTGGGACTGTAAACTAGTTCAACCATTGTGGAAGTCAGTGTGGCGATTCCTCAGGGATCTAGAACTAGAAATACCATTTGACCCAGCCATCCCATTACTGGGTATATACCCAAAGGACTATAAATCATGCTGCTATAAAGACACATGCACACATATGTTTATTGTGGCACTATTCACAATAGCAAAGGCTTGGAACCAACCCAAATGTCCAACAATGATAGACTGGATTAAGAAAATGTGGCACATATACACAATGGAATACTATGCAGCCATAAAAAATGATGAGTTCATGTCCTCTGTAGGGACATGGATGAAACTGGAAACCATCATTCTCAGTAAACTATCGCAAGGACAAAAAACCAAACACTGCATGTTCTCACTCATAGGTGGGAATTGAACAATGAGAACACATGGATACGGGAAGGGGAACATCACACTCCGGGGACTGTTGTGGGGTGGGGGGAGGGGGGAGGGATAGCATTAGGAGATACACCTAATGCTAAATGATGAGTTAATGGGTGCAGCACACCAACATGGCACATGTATACATATGTAACAAACCTGCACATTGTGCACATGTACCCTAAAACTTAAAGTATAATAATAATAAAATTAAAAAAAATAAAAATAATAAAAAATAAAAAAAGAAAACCCTCGCTTTTACCCTAAGAAACAAATATATAGGAAAGGCCCCAAAAATACATCTAGTAAACTCCCTAAGGATGCGTTCTAAGAAGAATGAAGCCAGCTTTTGCTTCTAAGACCTTCCTTAGAGAAAAAGGTCATACTATACTAGACAAAAAGTAAGTGTGCTTTCTGAATTTGTCTTACCAAAGAGATTTTAGAGGTGTAGAGGTATGTTTCCCTGATGCTATCTGAAATCCAGACAAACATAGGGTTCCACATTACCAAATTAAAGTAATTGGGATAAAGGCCAGTTTAAATTACGGGGATGACTCGCTTTGAGAAAATCTTAAAAATTTAAATTTATAAAACATGGCCATAGGACTCAGACAAGTGGTTATAAAACATTCCTCACTCTTTCACAATTTCCTACAGGATGTCTTTTATTAGAAATCACCTCTACTGCATTTGAAATTGAAGCAGTTTTACAAAAGTTTAAAGGTATATACTTTTTAAAGAGGACACTCATTATATAATTCAAGATACATCCATAGTGAGATATTATCCATGTAGTAGACATTCAGTAAATATTTTCTGACTGAATAATATGTTGGGAATCTAAAATGCAATTATTTTCCTCTTGAGTATATTCAGTAACTTAAATTAACAGCTTTAAAACATTATCAAAGAACTGAGGTACTTGCTTTATGGAACAGACATAAGTAATTTGTAATCAGCAACATTGGTTTATACGAGGTGTGTTCAGTTCTCTTAGGGAGGTTAAGTATGACACCTTGCATTCTTGTTTACAGCATGAATTTGTTCAGTAAACTCTTCTCTCATAGCTAGTTCAGTAATGAGGCTCTGTACCTCCTCATTCAAAAAATTCCAAATTCATTATGGGTTCAAGAAACAACTATAAATCAAAGCCTGATTGTAGGCTGATATTTTGAAGGGGCCTCCTAGGAGTATTGAGCTGAGGTGTAAGTTTGGAAACACTTTCTGTTTGCTATTGATTCATTACTGAACATACTCAGGAGGAACTAATTATATTTCTAGATCTTTATTTTGTTTAGTCAGCAACTATTCAGTACCTACTATGTGCAAAATTTCCACCACAGGCCTATATTTGGTTTTATATTAAGTGAGCTCCTTAAAAACCAATGTGTATTTAACTGCAATATGTATTTTTAAAGAGGAAATAATATTTTGAAAGGAACTCCTAGGAGTACTGACCTAGAGGTGGAGAGATGGCAAAATGGTTCAGAGACAGTAAGAAATGAGTATTAGCTAAGGTGCAATGTGCTAAAGTGAGAGGAAATGTAGCTGCAGAAAAATCTTTCCCAATACCCCAGTGTTGCTGAGGGTTGGCCCTGTTCATTACCACGGCAGAGAAGTTTGGCTTTCAGAGCAGTAATTGGCTCCTCTGAACCCACAAACTTCAGAACTCGGGGTTTGGTGAGAAATTTGTTGGCACAGGACAGTCTGGATGCTCTTGTATACTCAACTGTTTTAACTTTCCCAGGGGAGGGGGAAATATTACCCTTGGGAAACAGGCTTCAGGGAAAGTGATTTTCATGAGAAAAACATATTGAGCAAAGAGGCAGGACCTGACTCCCTAATGGGAGGAAGTTAAGGCAGGATATGAAGTTGGGCAGTTAGAGAAGCAGCTAGACTGAGAATGCTCTGGAAGGTGGGTCCTGACTCTCTGTCAGGATGAACAAAGCAGCCAGATCATGAGGACATGGTGGCCAGTCCTTCTAGGGAAGAAAAGGACAATGAGAGGTAAGAAAAATCTCTCTGGATTTCTGTCAGCAGTGACCAAAATAGAGCTTGCAGATTTTAGCTGGGATGGGGAAAAGGTGATACCAATGAACATTTATTAAGATCCTACTGGGCACTCACCTCTTGTGTTAGACATGTGGAGAAAATCAGGGGAAAACAATAGAAAAATTGTGAGATTGCACTTAACTTTTGAGGCACTTACAATTTTTTGAGGGCGACGACACAAGAAACAACTTAAAAGTAATGGTATACATACGCGCACACATTGTAAAATGAGAATGAGATTGACCACTTATGGAGTGCTGGCACCTTGCCAGCACTTTTTATTGATTATCTCATTCAATTCTAAAGAAAACACTATGAGGTATGCAGTAGTTTTGTTTTCATAAGTATTCTGCATGTTACAACTGAGAGAACTGAAACACCAAGAGGTTTAGTTCCTTGTCCAGAGTCACATGGTACGTGGCAGAGTCAGGACTTGAACTCAGGACTGTCTGACATGAAAGCCCATGCTCTTAACTACTACAATATATTACTTCCCCATGATATGATAAATTCTCTAGTACAGACCGAAGTTACCATGTTCCTGTGGCTATGGCAGCTTGCTAACAACTGTAAAATTTGTCATCATCAGAGAATAGGAGTATAGGAGCAGGGAGCTTCAAAAAGAAATGATGAGTGGTGATAGATAGAGCCCTTGAATGCTATGGGGTAGAGATTAGAGAGCAGCAAGTAGGAGAGGTACTGAGGTTTTTTTCTATCATCCAACACCAGGACAAAGAGTGAAGGATGCGAGCAAATAAATGTCCCCACTATTCAGAGGGCTAGCACCATGAGGATATGAGCAAGTAAGTATTAGAATGATAGATCAGGATGTTCCAGTTCTCCTAGCTATAAGGGAATGGAGCAGGCATAGAAAATCTAGCAGATGCAATTTTTTCCTCAGAGAGCAAGATGAACAGAAGAAGCCGATTAGAAAAATATAACTGATTAGAAAGTAAACTCATTCAAGCTGAGTATGAGGCATTGTAAAGGCCAAGTGTTTTTTTTTTCTAGAATTTCTATTGACTGAATGTTCTTTGAATTCCATCGATTTCAGATGTTTTGCTATAATATAACAGCCATAATTGGTCTACATTTGTAGGTTAAATGACAAACTTTAGGTGTTTATCTAGGTTATTTAGAGTCCCAAAATTTTTATGTGAAATATCTTGAAAGTTGGGACCAAAAGTATGAGCTCGTTATTCTTTGCACAACTTACCTGGATAATTGTCATTCTTCACATTTAGGCTAGGTATGTCACATAATGACACATCACAAATCATTTGGCCCAAAATATTTCCTGGCCTGTTTCATTGTCTGTCGTGTTGACAAATGGAACAGAACAGGAAAAAAAGTATTTGGCACAAAAGAATATAGTTGAATTAGAAATATCTGTCACCAAGTCTCAATAATGCCTATCTTCCGGTCTATTTCTGGGTCTCAATAATGTTTGTCTGAGGCATCTCAGAAATGCCTGTCTCCAGGTCTCAATAATGCCTGTCTCCAGGTCTCAAGGTGCAAAAACACAAATAACAGAATCATTCCCCTGGACACCAGGGTGCTTCTCGCATTAATGTACAATTCCTTTAAAAAGTGAGCTGTCTATTATCTTCCACAAGTTGTTTTCACAGGAAAAAAAGAAACTTTCCACCAAATTTTCCTGCTGCATGGCACAAAATTGAATTATTCAAGAAAAGCACTTCTTTTAGAGAGAGTTGACCAACAAAATCAACTTCCTCTTTTTTAGGAACGCTAGTATAGTACCAGTCAAAGATGTCTTCTCTTCTCTGCCCTTTCAGTCTCTATCTCTGGGTAGTTTGCCTGCTCGCCAGCTTAATTTCTCTCAGCACTTTCAGAAACAGGGCAATACATATTTGGACCAAGAGTTGAACTAAATAGTGAGGCTTGCGCTATCAAGGTGATCTTCTGTATTTACTAGCTACCCCGATCTTTATTATTAAACAATTGCCCCTGATATCAGCCATTTGCACTTAGGGGAGGATAAAGATCCAAGAGCATACTTGAGTGTTATGTATTTGTTACTTATCTTTTGTTTTAATGGATAGAGGTGGAGGTTGGGAGGGAGATCACTGGGTACCTGACTGGTACAGCCAGATCCTCACTCTCCTTGTCTAGCCGTACTTTTCTCCCTTCCAGCATCCAACTTTCAACTGTTCTTTGGATTCCTCCTCACTGCCCTTCTTTCCAAGAGGTTTTCCTGGATTGACTTTAGAAAAGGTAATCAGTTTCAGCTTCTATAGCTAGCCTCTCACTCCCTACTTAGGCTGCTACACTTTCCATTTTATCATATTTCTGTAATTATTAACGTCTTGGGGGTGGGGGTATGAACTCTGGAGGAGGGGTACTTTATATGTCCACCAAACAGCTTTTCATGCTAATGCATAGCTTCTGGTGATCATAACGATGTAAGAGAATTAGTACTGAGACAAATCCTGATGAAGGGAATATCAGAAGAAAGAGGTAAAGGGGATATGGTTGATTAGATTTTCTGGGTAACTGGAGGTTAAGAACAAAGATGTTTTCCATTGTCTTTGCTTTTAAAAATTCTATTAAGATATCGGAGTCTACTGTCCCTACTTAGTAAATCGAGTATAATGATGTACTTGAATCACTCTTTACTGATTGAGGATCTTTTAGAGCCTCCAGCCATCATTTTGAGCATTAATTCTGATTGGCCGGAACTGTAAATGAAGATGGAGGAGAGAGAAAGAGTAGGACTGAATGTATTCTGACCCCAGGACATCCTCTGAAAATTGTTTTCTTGACTGAGTTCTTTTTTGTTGTCACCTGTCTCACACAAAAGCAAAATGAAACAAAACAGTTTTTTTAGGCTTCAGATAATGGAAATTGTTGGGTAGTTGCACTGCGATTAATGAAGGTTTTCTAGACATTCATGTCAAAGGGAATCTAACAGTCTCCACTGAAATGTGATCTCCCGTGCTTCACATGCAAAGAGATATCCCTGACATGGAATCACTCACCCTGGGCTTTGAGTGAGTAAAGGGTACATTGACCTATTCACTCTCTTCCCTTTTGAGACCAAGGGCAAGAATTTGTGAGACTTTTTTTAAGAGCTTGTTTTGTGGCCACGGTGAGAGCTCTGCCTCTCAGGGCCACAGCTGTGTCTGTCAACAGTTTACTGATCCATATGAGAATTGAAAGTGTCATCCCAGAAATAGATCATAACCCACTAGATCTGATAAAAGGGAAGAAAAGAAGGAAAGGAAAAGAAAAAAATATATCCCGCCCTCCACACTGCCAACTAAATTACCTACTTGGTCTTCCCACCTCAGAAACAGACATAATCATCTGTGCAGTTGGTTAAACCAAATCCTGAGATTCATCCTTAATTCCTTCTTGTGCCCCATGCTCTCTCCTAATGCAATTCATCAACATTCTATGTTATTTTGTTAGAGTAAACTTTTAATTAATGTATAATATATATACAGAAAAGTACACAAAGAAATATCAATGCTACTGTGTAAAAAGACCTAAAATTAATCCATCTTACTGCATCCCAGCTTGATTTAAGCCATCATCTCTTACCTGGACTACTGTATTTTAATATGACTTCCTTTTCAGACCAACTCACAGAAACTAGGTCACCTCTCCATGCATATTATTCTTTGTATCAGGACCCTATATTTCTCCCTCATAGCATTGATCACAATGGTAATGTCACCATTATTTGTAAAATCATATGTTAAATATCTCCCTCTACCTCTAGAACGTAAACTCTAGGAACGTTGGGGCCATGCTTTCCTTGTTCATGGTTTTATTCCCCCAGTGCCTACTTAGCTCAACAGGTGATACAAAGTATATGTCCAAAGGTGTGGTGAATGAATAAATGAAGGAATGAAAGAATGAATAGAGCCCTGAGCTGAAGCCTCTCTTTTGCGTCTAACTTCTCCTCACTTCAAGAAAAGAGAAGATGGGAAGGGATTAAGGGAGGCTGATGTCCCTCTGACTTTGGAGGTACCAAGGAGCATGCCTATAAGCCAAAAGGGAAAGTGAAGTTTATTCCATTACTAATTAAGGAGACTTGGGATTGAATGATACAAATCTAACAATGTTAATGTCAGTTCTGAATACTGGCTGGCAGTCTCTGAAGACAAGGTAAAATGGTAAAAGGACACTGCAGTTTAATCCCCCAATTAGAAAGCAGCTGTTACCCCCAGGGATAACCCTGAATGCTGATTGATTTTCTTTATACACTGTAATCATAATCAGTACTACCTTAGGCAGCCATGATGTCCTGGATCCCCCAACTATAGGTGGACTTGCCCTTACACATGTGCAGTGTATTAACAATCCAGATTGATGAAAAGGGTAAATTACGAAGACATTATTTCACATCACAGAAGCATTCTTAATAACATTCCTTTGAATAGCCAGTTCCCTAAGTGGATTTAAAATGGGATTTCATTTACTAAAATATGATTTCTCTGTAAGTTTTTAGGGACACTTTGCTATTACCCAAAACAAAGCAACAAAGATGGCTTGGCTGTATTCCCTGGCTACAGACTGAGCCTTCAGCCTAGAACACCAATTGACCTAAGACGCTAACTCAGGCCTCACACTTACCTCTAATTTAGGTCACAGGGCAGCCTGATCTCAAATCCTATCACAGCCCAGTCACTAAGACCAGACAGTCATTTCACAAATATGGGTCTTTGGGCACCACGGGGGGGCATGTGGGGAAGGGGAGGCTACATCCATGACTCACTCTAACCCATCATCACTGCTAGAAAAGAAAAATAACTCTAAATGCACATCCTACTGCTTGTGAGTCAGGAATGTCATTTTCATTTATGAAGGATGGAACATTATTTTTCTCTAACATTTCAAGTGAATAACTTTACATACATTTCCCCCAATTTCCATAGGAATTTGATGCCATGGAAGCAATCAGCCACATATCCCCAGAGCCTGGCAGAAACTCTTGTTTTTCTTACAGATACTTTAAGATCAATAGTTCTGAATCCCCCTCCTCCCTCCAATTATGTTCCTGGTGAAACCCACCCTGATTCAGGGTTTCAGTGGGAGATGGGGTGGTCTGAATTCTGACATTATTTTGGGATTTGTACTCACGTTTCTACTGAGTCTTAAAAGCTGAGTTTCAGAAGTTCAGGCAATATTAAGTTCTGAGACGCTTCTGCACCATGTCCCCGTTAAGTAGTGCTTGCCTCCCACTGTGAAACTCCCAAAGGTAGATTCATTACTGGTTATGTCAAGGGAAATAGTAGAAAAGAGCAGAGGGAACACCCTTTCTGTTCAGTCTCCAGGGCATACTTTTGGATTCCTCTATGACTATCAGGTAAATACACCTAGTAGAACAAAACAGAAAATGTATTCCAGAGGAAAAAAAACAGGGCCTTTGAGGTAAGTGCTAGATGGCATTTCTGGTGCCATTGCTCTCCTTTGGTAGCATGACTCTTTTTCTAATTAGCTAGAATTGTTTTCTCTTCTCACATCTGAGGCCTGAATCTCACAGATATGACTAATCTGACCATGATCAAAGAAAACTTAATCTTACCACACAGGGATAAACCTGAAGATCCCAAGAGCATTACAGTTTAGGACCTAAAGGAGGATTTCTCCTTCTGGGATGTGGGAGTCTCCATGCATTACAGTTTTTCATTTTGAGGATATTTCTGTGAATCTATATAGTTACCTTGCTGGGGAACATTCTCATCTTTAGAGTCATTTTCATTGACTGAAGTCTCCAAACCCCCATATACTTCTTTGTGTTTAGTGTCTTCTTCCTTGAGCTTCCATTGTGCTCAACCCCATGATCAATCCCATCGTGTACAGCTTGAAAAGCAAGGACATTAAAAAGGTTGTGAGGAGGCTCATGAGTCAGTGGGCCCTCGTCATCCCCAGGGAGTCCCTGTTCCCAGCAGCCTGTGCTTCTCTGAAGGAGGCCAGGTAGTAGGCTGAGTACTTGGGGGTTCAGACCACTGCTGCTCCCTCATTCTGGGGGAAATGACCAAAGCAAGGGCCCTCCTTCAGGTTCTACAGTCGAACGCTCTTGGGATCTTAAAGTTTAACCCTGCATGGAAAGAGTAAGTTTACCAAAACAAATGTGACTCCATCAGGCTACACCACCATGTATAGACGCCTTTTAAGGGGAAATTAGAAAGACTCAAGCTTGTAGCAACAGCTACATGGCACAAAATTCTCTCATTCTCTCTCTCTCTCTCTCTCTCTCTCTCTCTCTCCACCTCCATGCATGCATGTGTGTGTGGGTACACACGTTATAGAAATATTTGTTGGTCCTAAGGTTTTCTGGTTGTGTTATATACTTGTGTCCATGTGTATACACACACACTCCCCAAACATACCTACATACACACATAGTCGCTATACCCTACCCATCCCTTATCCTTCAGTCCTTCCTATTACACCTTCTTAGCTTCTGTCTAGCAGCACCCTTCACTGTGCTTCTCCTCAGTGTTCATGTGCATTCCAACTGCTACACTTCACCTTGTGTTGTTTCTGAGATCATCCACTTTAATCACTGATCAGAACCGTCTCTAACATCCTAGAGTGGTTATTGACTATTCCACTCACTTGAACACTTAATCAGGTCCATCACAGACTGAAATAAAATTCCTTTTAATTTTCCCTAGCATGGTGCTCTACGCAGAGTAGATGCAAAATAATTATTTGTTGATTAAATGAATCAATGGCTAATCAAAGCAATGGGTGTATACTGAATAAAAAGACTAAAGTAAGTCACCTTTTTCTCTCTGCACTGGCCTCTCCTCTCCACCATCCTCCTCATGATCTTAGACACCCCCAGTTCCCTCCACAAGCAGCTTCAACTGAGCCCTCCGACCTTGCTCCTTGCCATACTCCCCATCTACCCACCCCACAGTGGCCAGATGGATCTTTCTGGAGTCCAAACACGATCCTGTCCTTTCCCTGTTTATCATCCTCCTTGGTTCCCCAGTGCTCCTGGATGGAGTCAGAGCTCCTTAGCCTGGCCTCTGGACATCTCTTGAGCCCACCCCTCACCATTCCCCTTCTCCCACTTTGATATATTCTCCAGCCATATCAAACTTCTCAAATACACATGGAAGCACCTTAAAGGCAAGATCATATGCTTACCATGCCTCCCCCACAGTCTCTAGATCCAGAACAGGACAAAAAATAGTTGCTCAATAAGTTAATTGTATGCAATCCTTACATTTTTTTTCCCTTTGCTTCTATTTGTTGGCTGTTGGCCTATGAAGCCCTTTGGCTTGAGGAAAAAGGTAATCATGACTGGTTGTCAGTGATGTGTGTGTGTGTGTGTGTGTGTACATGTGTTTACTTCACTTCACCTGCCAACACTCTCAAGTTGTAAAAAGACACCAGAAGCATTGACAGACACCTCAAAAACCTCTGCTTACAATGAGTCAAAGGATGCCAAGTACTTGGGGAAACACTTTCCCAGCTGGTTCTCCCTACTCCCTTCCTGACCACCCACAGAGTTCCCTGTTGTATAGGGTCTAATTATCTCTAATCTAGTTTTAACTTCTGTAATTACCTTCAATTATGAAATAGAGCCTGCAGAACACACTCCTTGTGGTTAAGACACAGATCCAGGGTAGAAATGTAATTACTCTTCAGCTTCTCAGGGGTTCTGCTTAGACTTCTGTGCAGATGCAGAGTGGAAATGCCTTGTCTGCTCCATCCATACATGTCTTTTGTTTCATTCTGAGTCCAGGTTTCTGAAACAGCCCCAGGGGTGTGTTTAGTGAGTTGGCCATTGGGAAACTTAAAAAAAATATCTACTAGCCTAAGATCAACTAAACCTAGAAACCTTCAATGACTTCCCATTGTCCTTAAAATAAAGCCCAAATGCTCCATGGAAGTGGCCATGATTACCTGTCACAAGCTCTAATGACATGTGGTCCATCTATAATCCATTCATGGCCTACACAGATATAAACCCTTGCCTAAATCTCCAGTCTCATCTTTTGTGTTTTTCTTGCTCTCTAAACTTTTCCCCCTCTGGCTTTAAGTTCCTGACCCACTTGCCTCGTCAGTACCTTCACACATGCTATTTTTTCTTTTTCCTCACCCCACTTTCCATCTGGCTAATTTTGGGGGTATATCTAGTCCCTTTATGATATACT
Source organism: Symphalangus syndactylus (assembly GCF_028878055.3). Classification (NCBI taxonomy): domain Eukaryota; kingdom Metazoa; phylum Chordata; class Mammalia; order Primates; family Hylobatidae; genus Symphalangus; species Symphalangus syndactylus. Next base: position 134,218,731 of record NC_072447.2, on the reverse strand, counting down.
TTCAGAGCACCCTGACTCTCTTTCATTATAAATTTTTCACAACTGCAATCAAATAATTATCTGGCTATATATACACATATACACACACATGTATGTATGTGTGTATATATGTACACATATATACGTATATAATATATGTGTATATATAATACATATATTATATATATAATTCTCCCCTACTTGCACTAGAAACTTCGCAAAGGTAGGATTGTGTCAGTTTTGTTTGAATACTACATCCTCAGCACCCAGCACAGCCACTTAACATTGAATAATTGTTCAATAAATACTTGTTAATAGAAGAAGGGAAAAGAGCCATCTAGAGTCATTTCATTTATTTGATAGGGCATTTTGTTGCTCTCACTAGAGATGTGGTTATTTAATCTTCCTGTGAGCCAATTAGTTTCACTCTGTTCCCAAAACCACGGTGTACCTTAGTATCCCCTGCCGATCATCTCACAAATGTGTGTGTAATTCCCCAGAGGGAACTGGAAGAGATTGTTTGGCTTAGGACAGTCCATCCCTAATGGTAAGAAACGTGTCAAAGTACATGTCCTACTTACAGTGGTAGCACAGCTTCCCTGCTGGACACAAAAGGCAATACTTTTCTATTATCGTGCGTTGGTTGATACGCTTGCCTCTGCCGTGTGAATAGATTTTTCTTTATTTAGTGAAACACTATGTTAATGATTGGACAGAGTAATTAATAGCAGATCAGATTAAATTTTCATGTCTCTGTACAAGCCAAGGAGAAATTATCCCCATTAACCTGATCAGTACAAACTGTCATACTAGATTAGAAGAGCTCCAGTTTCAATTTGTACTTTAACCCTGCTGTTTTGGCCAGATGGCTTGCTAGTACCTCAGCAGCTGCTCAGGAAAGAGGGAGAGGAAACTTGGAACAGGCAAGTATGAGACAAGAAAAGGCAAAGTGGGTTTTGGGCCTGGTCTAAAAGAAAGTTGCCAACAGTATCTGCCTCAACATCAGGGGACTGTCTGTATTAGCATTGCTATATCAAAGGGCCAGGCTGGGAAGGAGGAAGGCAAAGTGGCTCTCCGGGCAGTAGGGCTAATCATTTTCAGGTGCAAAGCTAGAATTAAATTGCAGAGTAGTGTGCCTAGAAGTAGAACTCTGGAGAAAGGACCTAGAGATAGAGTCCAGGACCTGAGGAAGAAGGAACTTCCAAGAGTTAGGCAGGTATCAGGACCCCAGCCAAATGAATTGGGATTCAGAGTGGGGTGCATAGGTCAACTGTAGTACAAACCAAAAGTAGAGGCAAACTATATTCAGAGTATCCTGGCAGGGTCTCCAAGATTTCTAAATTTTAACCTATAATCTGTTTCTTCCTCTTCTCAAGCTCTACAGGCTCCTCAAGTTTACCTTCCATCCCCAACTTCATCTGTAGTGCAAGATTATTGCTGGCATAAATATGAATGAAGACACAAATAGAGCGTGGGGACTATAAGGTCTCAATACTCTTTGCATGGTCAAGATTGGAGTCTAACAAAGCTGATATCAAACTCTGTTTCACAGTAATAGCAAAGTGACAGGAATAATTGTGTGACAAACCCATCAGAATTTATAATCCAAATGAGAGTTTTCCTCTCACAGAAGTTCCCTGGGAAACTACACACTTTTTCCACTGATGTTTTAAAAAAAACACTGGGACTTTTTTCGAGTATATTTTTTAGATCCTTAGACACAGACTTTTGGTCCTCCTTAGCTGAGGTTAACTTTCATCTTTTGAGAATAGATTTGCATGCTACAAATGGCCAAGAGTCTTTCTGAGATTGCTGTAATAAATAACTTTGGAGACTAAGTTGAGTCATACCATTCAACTAAGTTAGATTCTTTAACTATCAGTTTTAGTTGCAAGTTCTTAAGTGCAGTTCAGGCCCTTGGGCCAAATCAGAGAAGGCCAGGATCTGAAAGTTAAACAGACAAGTCAGTGTAATACAAACTCTAAGATGGGTCTAAGTATTATGGAGCATGCTCAAGCAGGCGACAAATTGTCAGGGCGACATGGCAGTGGCAATAATAGAGGTTAAGGCAAGAAATAGGCAGAGGGAGTCCAGGAAACCCAAGAGCAGATAGAAATATAGTATTCAAGTAAGGATTAAAAAGACTTGTAGAGAGGCAAACCAGAATCCTACTCTCAGGGATCTCGAGTGTTAATTGGGGGACCAAATACGAGATTTGGGTTCTAGAAGAGTTATAGGAAATTAAGTAGGATCCCAAGTAAAGTCATGAGATGACAAGGTCAGAGTAAGCCTGAATTTCTAATATTTCTTCTGTGCCAAACTATGATTGTTCCAAGAGCCTAGGACAGAGCCGAACCCACAAGAATTATTGAGTGGCCTAGGCACAATGAAAATTACACAAGTGATGTATCATTCATAACACTGTGATGGCGAAGAAGTCAACCACATAATTCTGCCAGTGCTTCAGAATGTCTATCCTATTAGTTTGACTACCTTTGAGAGGTGAATTCTACATGACAGTGCCATGGTTGTTGGAAAAATAGCACAAATCCATTATCTTCATCTGTAGTTGGATTCTGTGCCTATCTTGGGGTCTCTGGCAGACCGAAGTTTGCCTCTGAAGATTCTAACACTTTCGTTTCTTAATCACACTAGGAAAACCATTTTCCTCCCAAGTTACTATTTTACTCAAGAACATCTTGTTCTGTTGAGCTTCCCTGGAAAGTTCAAAATAAATGTCAAACCTTCTGTTTTCATTCATCATCTAAAATGAATTGACATCTTTATAGAAACTTTGCTTGTGTTTAGGGTTTCTTCCAGAACAAGTCAGCTTCTTCGTCCAAATTGGATCCTTCAGACATCATTCTCACAGTTGCAAGACATAAAGACATTTAATGAAGCAAATCTCTGACCTTTTCAATATTTCCATCTGTCCTGTGGATAACTAGATGACCCAGTCACGCATCATCATGGAGACCTTCCCTAAACCTTTCATAGCAGTCCCAATTTTTGCTCTTGATATTATTCATGCCCCCATAAGCATCTCTTAATACATGAAGTATCTAACTTGCAGATTCATTTTATGCAATATTTTATATTGAGATTTTGCTCTAAACAATGGCCACTGATTTTTGCAGTGATATGAAACTAGCATGCATTTCACCACCAATACTAGCTAGTGCATGACCAATTAACTGACTCTGACAGTTTTGTTCCTGAAAGTTAAAGCATGTTTCCATTTTGGCCTTGGTCACAGTTCCCAACATTGAGTAAAAACTCAATGTATATGTGACCCCAAAGATAATTATTTTATAAATTAAGATGCCTATATTGTACTTTCTCTTTCATGTATCTTGTCATCATCATTATCTCAGCCTGAGCTAGTTGAAGGTCATTTCCATATGGGCTTCAATGGTAAGTAAGTAGGGTTTGGGAGAGCCCCTTACCCCAAGTCTCAGCTTAGCTGCTGACACATACCTATTATAGCACCCTAGACTATTTGTGTTATCCTATCTCCTGAGTAACTACAGTATATGGTAGTGGTTAAGGAAGCAGGCTCTGAAGTTAGAATTGGGCTTGAAACTTAATGATCATTCACTAATGTAGTCAAGTGAATTCTTACCTACGTGATAGAAATAATATCCACCTGCAAAGTTCACAGAGATTAAATGAAATAATATATATAAAACACACTTAGCATGGTACCGGCCTATCTACTATTAATCAGTGGGAAGACTAGCCTGACTTACTGAAAAGTCAGGATATCTTTCAAAGTTATAAAGTAACACCTCTATTAATATTGACTCTTTTTATTCAGAAACTTCCTTCACAGAATAATGTCAGAAACAGTACTCAATTCCAGCCATACTCCAAGGGGAGGTTGTGGCTCACTCAAGTTTGCAAGTGTACTTCTGTTTCCTTGGGATTTGACCCTACACTGGTTATTGCTGACCTGAAGACACTATAGACCTTTAGCTTCCTCCATTGAAAGAAACTAGATAGGCTGTCTCATTTCTTCAGCTGCCACTCCTGCTAGTCAAGGACTGAGAGCTTCCATTAGTCTTCTATGTCTCTGTGTACTCAGGCTAACTTTATTTAAAGGAAATTCCTACTTAATGGACTGATTAATTGAGATGTTATTGTTTGCTATTGTTACCTCCAAATATAGACAATGAATTGTATTATCAAGTAGATGGCTTAATGGCATCAATATTAATAAATAGATAAATATAACCATGTTTCACATGTAAATTAAACCTATATTTCCCCTGTAATTTTGTTTAAGGTATTAGTTTACCAAGCATATCCTTTCTTTTTGTAGCTGGTGGAATGGTAAACTCCAAAGCCTAGTCTATAAATAAAGCAGTCCCATATCATGAGCTAGTGAAGTCCAAATTAATAAGGTTTGCTTTATCTATACTAACCCTAACTATACTGATATATTACTTATCTAAAGGTCCCCTTCCTGGAAATCATAATTGTCTAGTACTCACAGAGCTAAAACTAATAAATAACCTTTAAAGACCTTAGGACAGCCAAAAAAGATAATACAAAATCTATGCCCCAAACCTCATCCAGAGTACTTATAGAAAAACCCCCTAAGGTTCACAATCCTACTTTATACACAATTGCAACTCAGCTTAGTTTCTGAGCCTAGGATAGAAGAGAAAATGTCAATGGACTACTGGAGGCATAAACAATGTTATCAGTAAGTAAAAACTTCAGATATAAGACAGAATAGTTCTTAAAAAAAAAAAAAAAAGACAGCCTGCGGCCATTTATTGGATAATTAAACAGTCTGATACACCTCAAGATTGCTCCTAAAGACACTACACATCTCAGCCCGACCCAATGATTAATATCCTTAAAGATGGCCTGGAATCAACCTGAAGAAGGCAAATTGTGTCAGGTTCACCTGGCATGAAAACACAGAGACCTATCTGTTTGAAATAATTAGCTACTGCAAGGGACGCTTCTATTATTTGGGACATGCACTTACAAACATCTCCTTCCTGACCAATGCCAAACAGATCTGGTGTTACAGTATCTGCCAACCAAGGCATGTCACACTGGGTTCTGCCAGCCTGGCTCAATGAACAGATAAAGGTTTTTGATGAGCACATTGTTTATATGCATATAAAATAGATACTAGTCAAATGTTTGTGAAACTTTTCTTTTCCCCTCCCTGAGGTGGTGCACACGTGAATACAAGTAGTTTAGTGGTGTCTGAGTTACTTCCAACTTTGAGTTAATGAGGTGGCTGTTTTGCTGTGTGTGAGTGTGGAGGCGGGGAGCGGCGGGAGTATTGTCTAGGATGAGCCCTGAAGCTCCAGGGAGTTTATTACCGCTCCCTTTAGACAAAAAGTATGCTTGGGCCAGGCCATTTTGCCATAGCACCCTCCAGAAGAAATGTGTTCCAGCAAGGAAGTAAGATATTGGCAAATAAAAGTTCTTTTTCTGGGTTTCTAATGAAGTCAGGGAATTTCTTCTCACCTTGTTACCAATCATAAACATACTTCTGGGGGGTGGGGGGAGAAGCACAAAATAATGACCTCCCAAGGAGCTGTTATGCACTTGCTTTTAATAACTCGCCCGGTGCCCATCTCCCAATGAAGTTCTTTGTAGTTAAAATGCCGTCTTTTAACTAAGTCAGATGCAACCAATTAAAACCATCAACTCAGTGAATGAGGTGCTAACTCCTTAATCCCAATAATTAGCGTGCAAAGGAAGAAAGGAGAACGACAAAAGAAGCAGGTTACTGGCTACAGGAAAGGGAGTTACTTATGAACCTAGCTGCAAAGAGTGTATAGGTAGCTTTTGAGTAACTTCACTGTGTGTGTCTATGCAGCATGATTTGTGTATGCATTTTGTATGGAGACATTTACATGAAAGATATGTGTGTGTGTGTGTGTTTATACCTATGTGTTTCTGTGCATATATAAGGGTAATGTGTCTCTGTGTAAATAGGATATTTACACTGAGGCATTTCGTGGAGCAATAGAGTCCAATACACCTCGAGATAGCACTTAACAGCACTCTATATCTCAGCCCAGCCCACAGTAATTAATATGCATAAAGACGTCCTGGAATCATCCAGAAAAAGTTAAATTGTATCAAGTTCACTTGGTATTACAAGACAGAAAGCTATACATTTGAAACAATTACAGAGAAAAGTACTTGGCTACTTGAATGAATGAGTCTATTATTTGGTACTTGCACACATAAAGAGAATCACTCTTTTTTTTTTTTTTTTTTTTTTTTGAGACGGAGTCTTGCTCTGTCGCCCAGGCTAGAGTGCAGTGGCCCAATCTCGGCTCACTGCAAGCTCCGCCTCCCGGGTTCACGCCATTCTCCTGCCTCAGCCTCTCCGAGTAGCTGGGACTACAGGCGCCCGCCACCACGCCCGGCTAATTTTTTTGTATTTTTAGTAGAGACGGGGTTTCACCATGGTCTCGATCTCCTGACCTCGTGATCCGCCCGCCTCGGCCTCCCAAAGTGCTGGGATTACAAGCGTGAGCCACCGCGCCCGGCCTGAGAATCACTCTTTCCCTGCCAATCGCAAACAGATCAAGTGTGACAGTATCTGCCAACCATTCCACACTTAGTTCTGCCAGTGCTGGCGTGGGTCTGTGTGTCGTCACTTTGAATCTGTGGTGTGTGTGTGTGTGTAAGATTGCTCAGGCTGAGGTGTGTTTATGCTTGTTGAAATGGCTGGCATTAAAGGGTGTACTTTTTTTTGTCTTTTTTTAAATATACTTTAAGTTTTAGGGTACATGTGCACTACGTGCAGGCTTGTTACATATGTATACATGTTCCATGTTGGTGTGCTGCACCCATTAACTAGTCATTTAACATTAGGTATACTTCCTAATGCTATCCCTCCCCCCTTCCCCACCCACAACAGGCCCCGGTGTGTGATGTTCCCCTTCCTGTGTCCATGTGTTCTCATTGTTCAATTCCCACCTATGAGTGAGAACATGCGGTGTTTGGTTTTTTGTCCTTGTGATAGTTTGCTGAGAATGATGGTTTCCAGTTTCATCCATGTCCCTACAAAGGACATGAACTCATCATTTTTTATGGCTGCATAGTATTCCATGGTGTATATGTGCCACATTTTCTTAATCCAGTCTATCATTGTTGGACATTTGGGTTGGTTCCAAGTCTTTGCTATTGTGAATAGTGCCACAATAAACATACGTGTGCATGTGTCTTTATAGCAGCATGATTTATAATCCTTTGGGTATATACCCAGTAATGGGATGGCTGGGTCAAATGGTATTTCTAGTTCTAGATCCCTGAGGAGTCGCCACACTGACTTCCACAATGGTTGAACTAGTTTACAGTCCCACCGACAGTGTAAAAGTGTTCCTATTTCTCCACATCCTCGCCACAGTGAACTCAAACAAATTTACAAGAAAAGGAACAAACAACCCCATCAACAAGTGGGCGAAGGATATGAACAGACACTTCTCAAAAGAAGACATTTATGCAGCCAAAAGACACATGAAAAAATGCTCATCATCAGTGGCCATCAGAGAAATGCAAATCAAAACTACAATGAGATACCATCTCACACCAGTTAGAATGGCAATCATTAAAAAGCCAGGAAACAAAAGGTGCAGGATGTACATTTTTAAAAAATAAATTTAATCTGGTCGGGCATGGTGGCTCATGCCTGTAATCCCAGCACTTTGGGAGGCCGAGGCAGGTGGATCATGAGGTCAGGAGTTTGAGACCAGCCTTGCCAACATGGTGAAACCCCGTCTCTACTAAAAATACAAAAAAGTTACCCGGGCGTGGGGGCAGGTGACTGTAATCCCAGCTATTCGGGAGGCTGAGGCAGGAGAATCACTTGAACCCAGGAGGCAGAGGTTGCAGTGAGATGAGACCACGCCACTGCACTCCAGCCTGGGCAACAGAGCGAGACTCCGTCTCAAAAAAAAAATGTAATCTAATGCAAAACACATGGTTTCTGCCTAGCATCTTGCCTTGACCATCATTCTTCCTGGTTTCCTTTTTTAGTACCCTGTTTTGCCTTCTTCAACGGGGATCCCAGGGGTCAAATTTGGCTCAGTTGGAGATTGCTCTGATTATCTGACCCTGCCCACCTGTCAAACCCAGCCACTTCATTGCCCCATCCTGTAGTCTCAACTGCATCCTCCTGACAAAGCTGCCACCTGTTTTTTGGTTCATTCTAGCCAGAACCACTTCCTTGAAACTGACCTAATGAGCCTGCTTAGGCTAAGTTAAGCACTAGCCCTAGCGGAGCTAGGCTCCATGAGGGCAGGAGCAAGGTGACAGGGGTGGACTGGAGGGCTTTGCATGGTGTGCACCCAGCTCCCTTGGGGACAATAGGAACCCAGATGCATGAGAAGCTGCCTGAAGTGGGGACTGCTGATTTGGGGTAGGGGTGGGGGAAGCATGCCCAAGGTTCCCAGGGGCCTTGGTCCACAGGGCAAACCAAGTGGAGAAATGAAATGAGAGCCAAGTGTGGAGAGTGCTGGGTCATCAGTGAGAGGAAGGAAGAGGAGAGCAGAGTCAAGGGAAAATGTGTCCTGGAATATCACCCTGAAGAGATCCAGGAAGTCCCAATGCAGTCACAAATAACATACCAGATAATCATTTATTGAGGACCTACTATATGCCAAGCACTTTCCAGGCACTGGACATATCTATCTCAGTAAACATGACACCATCCCGGCCTTCAAGGAGCTTACTGTGTGTTGGAAGAAACCAAGAAGCAAATTCTTGTTTATTGTTCTGTGTGAGAAGTGCCACAATAAATGTAAGAGAAGGCTTCCCGGAAAAATGAAGTAAGGTGGGTGAATAGTGGAGGGGAGAATGAACATTTAAAGGCCACCCACTTGGCTTCGGGATAAAGTCCAAATTCCTTGGCTGGGAATAGAAGGCCCTTCATGAATAGAAGCTGCAACTTCTCAGGTCTCAGTTGTTACCACCATTGCCCACATGCTCTATGTGCAGACACATTGGATTACTTGCAGTAGCTTAGCCATGTATACTCCCTTTCACTTCCTAGATATTGCAAACGATGATCACTTTATATGGAATGTCTTCCCCAGGCTCTACCCATGAAATCCTACTTATTTATCTTGATTCAGCTCAAATAACACCTACTCTGGGAAGTCTTCCCTTAACCTGACCACCACACTCTGAATAGGTTTAAATGCCTGGTTTAGTTTTCTTGGACTGCCATAACAAAGTACCACAAACTGAGTGGCTTCAACAACATAAGTTCATTTTCTTATAGTTCTGTAGGCTGGATGTCTAACATCAAGGCAGGGTTGGTTCCAGTAAGGAAGAATCTGTTCCATGCCTCTCTCCTAGCTTCTAGTGGCTTGCTGGTAGTCTTTGGTGTCTCTTGGCTTCTATGTTCCCAGTCTCTTCCTGTTCACATGGCGTTCTCCTTGTGTGCGTGTCTGTGTCTGTGTCTAAATTTCTGCTTTTATAAGGACACCAGTTGTATTGAATTACGGCCCACTCTAATGATGTCATTTTAACTTGATTGCCTCTGCAAAGACTCTACCTCCAAATAAGGCCACATTTTGAGATACTAGGCATTAGGACTCCAACATGTCTTTCTTTGGGAGACACAACTCAACCCATAACAGTGCCTCTTCCTAGTGCTTCCACAGGACCCTGCGCTTATAGCATTAATCAACCTAATTATAATTGTCTGTTTAATTGCTTATCTCTCTCATCAGATTGCGAGCTCCACGGGGGGCAAGGATCATGATTTACTCATTGTTGGATCCTTAGGACTTGAAATAAAACCAAGAACATAGTAGGCGTTCAGTACATATTTGTCACAGTGTGTCACTCTGATCAGAGGACACACTCTTCACATGTGCTCTGGACCATGGGCCTTCCTGCCTTTGCAGGGAACATATCCATATCCCTGAATCTTCAACTTCTCCCTCTTTAATGAATCCTTCTAACGGTATTCATTTTCTTTTATTTACATTGTAAAACAAACATCTTCCTTTAAGCTTCTTGTTCCAGCTCTCATCAAATCTATTTTCTTCCAGAGCCAGGCTTCTCCAAAGAATTATCTACATATAGTGTCTTCACTTCTTCACCTTTTATTCATTTCTTTATCTCACTCCAGTATGGCTTCTGCACTCATCACTGTACCAAAAGTGTCTTTACTGAGGTCATCACTGCCCTCTGTGTTATCAGATACAATGAACCCTTCTTTGTCCTCAGCTTACTCCTCCCCTCAACAGTCTTCAGCATAGTTTACTAAGTTCTCCTTCTTAAAACATTCTCCTCTCCCTACCTGCATGAACCTATACACTCAGGGTTTTTCTCCTACCTCTCTATCACCTCCTCATTTGCTGGTTATTTTTCCTCTACATGATCTCAAAAAGAGGAATTCTCAGGGCTCCATTCTGGGTTCTCTTCTCCCTCTGGACTGTTCCTCTACATGATTTTACCCACTCTCATGCTTTTAAATGCTACCTACATGCTGATGGCATCTAAATTTGTATTTCTAGTCCAGATATCTCTTCTGAGTTCCAGATCAGTATATTTGACTACCTACTTGACAGCCACTGCCATATCGGAATACTCTTGCACAAAGTTGATGTGATCATTACTTCTCTCCCTCAAATCTGGCCCTATCCCAGGAGTCTCCCATCCCTGTGAGTGGTGTAAGCACATATTCAATTCACAAACTAGTAACCAGAAAGTTATTATTGATGCTTCCTTCTATAGTCCATCACCAAACCTATCTAGAATTGATAGATAGATATCAATTCTATCTCTGAATATATCAACTTCAATTCATTTCTCTCCATCTCTGCCACTACTCTCTTAGTCCACACCAACATCATCTCTCACCAGTAACATTGTAATAGTGTCCTAATTGATTTCCGAACATCCATTAGCCCTCCAGTCCCATCAGCAGTTGTTCTCCACGTAGAAATCCGAGTGATCTTAAAACATAAAATGGATCATGTCACTCGACTAAAAATGGTTCCAGAATTCCAATCTCACAAAGAAATCTAGTGAAGCCCTGTGTTATCTGATTCCTACCTACCTTCCCAGTCCCATCTATGATATTCTCTTCCTTGATCACTGCATTCTAACCATGCTAGCCTTTTCTCTGTTCCCAATCACTCTAAGAACTTTACCACAGCAGACCTTTTTGCTAGCTAGTCCTGCCACTGAAATCCTCTGCTACCCCCCCTTCACCTTATAACCTATCTTTGCCTGGCTTATTTCTGTTTATCTTTCAGTTCTCTGTTCAAATGTCATAACTTCAGATAAGCCTTCTCTGATATTCCTAACCCAATCCAAATTAAATACCCTTGTTATATGCCTTCCTATACATTTCCTTCATAACATTTATCACAGTATTAAATTATTGAGGGATTGTCAGGCTATAGGTGGTACTTGATGACAAGGAAATAACAATAGTTTAGTGAGGGAGGAAGGCACATAACCAATCAAGCCATTCACTCAAAAAATATTCATTGAGTGGCTCCCACATCCCAAGCATTCTTCTAGGCACTGAAGACACTGGCAAACAACCAGATAAAATAATAATTTATTAAACTATATCTACAATGAATCCCGTAGAGACACAGAAAAGCATCATTTGCTTCAATGTATTCAATGGGAGAAAACGGTCAAGCAAGTCCTCCTGGAGAGGATGATGATGGATCTGAGTATTAAAAGATGAGGGGCATTAGCCAGGTGAAATATAAATATGGGCAGAATTTTCCAGGCAAAGGGCATGAATAAGGACGCACAGGGTATGATGTGGCAAATTGTGGGGTGCAGCCTGATGGGAGATGAGACTGCAGAAAGGGACAAGAACAGAGTAATAGAAGACCTTGAATTCCATGCTGAGAATCTTGGATTTTATCCTGTGAAGATGGGCATCAAACACTGACTGTGTGCACAGGAATTATGCTGGGTGCTTGAGGATACAGCTAGAAACAACTTTCTGCCTCTGTCCTTTAAGGGTTTACAATCTAATGAGAAGACAGGACACATACGTAAAAAGTGCAGGGCAGTGCATCCTACATGTCAGATGAAGAGAAATAAAGCACTTCTCAGGGGGAGAAATGACATAAGCAGCATACTCGTGGAGGGTTCAAAGAGAAGGTAGGACTGGAGTTGAATCTTAAAGGACAAAATAGGGTGAGTTTAGCTCAACAAGGGACATTCTGAGTATTTCTCTGTTTACATGTTCTACTAAAAGATTATTAGGTCTTTACATAAGGTTGTTTCACATTAATTATTATAATTACTCTTAAAATGAAGGTAAATAACAATATTGGGATTTGACATGCAGAGATTCTCTTTAGAAATGATTCTTTCAAGATCTACATATTGTATAAACAATGTAAAAATATAAATTCTGAGCAACTGGAACACCAAGGCCACCAGATTGTACCATTTTTGAGGTTGGAAGCTGTATCTCTGTTGTTCACTATTCTCTTCCTAGCATCTAGCACAATGACTGGATAATATTAGGCTCTCAATAAATATTTTTGCTTGAATAAATGAATAAGTGTATTATCTCCTTTTCAGAGCAGAATCTTTTTGCTTTTACCCTCCCTTGGAGTGTAGCTTGAATATATCAGTTGATAATGCTAGGTAGCTGGTAACAGGAAAATAAGAAACAGAAGCACAAGTGAGGCCAGTAAGGTAAACTCAGGTACACAGCAGGAAAAGGACCTGGGAGGGGAACAGAAATAAATAAATGAAAATGCAGTGGGTAGCGGTAAATGCTAGAAAAAAAACTCAATCTCGAAAAAAGTGCCGTGAGGCAATCCACATGTCTAACAAATTGCTATAAGTGCTTAATGCACATTTCTCCAAAGCTAGCCTACTGGTGGGTTTCCATATGTTCTATTAGATTCAATTTTTATCTTTTTAATCTCAGATCAAGTAGAAGTCCAAAATTATTATCATAGCCTCATAGCCAGAACTGTAGTCTAGGCAGTGAAGGAAATAAACATGAACTATTTATTTAGGGAGCTCTCCTCTCTTATGAGGGTAACACAGTTATCACTCTTCCTCCACCTCCAGAACCTCCAGGTGCGATTTTTTTTTAAATGAAACTGAACACAATTAAAGTTTACCTGCCAATCCCTACTTCCAAGATTGCACCTTTGGGGGATTGTGTGGAGCAATTATTTATTATCTATCCCAGAATGGTTTACCTCCCATCAACTCAAAAGTACTTCTACCCTCTTGCAATATAAATATGCCCAAGAAAAACTAGATTATTTCAAGGAGACTAGTACCAACTCTTCCCCTAAAATCAGAATATTTGGCAATTATCCAATATTTGGGGTTATAAAAATTATAATCTATCTTGTGTTTTTTCCTTTTCTTTTCTTTTCTTTTTTTTCTTTCTTTCTCTCTCTTTTTTTTTTTTTTTTTTGATGGAGTTTTGCTCTCATTGCCCAAGCTGGAGTTCAATGGCGTGATCTCAGCTCACTGCAACCTCCACCTCCTGGGTTCAAGCGATTCTCCTGCCTCAGCCTCCCGAGTAGCTGCGATTACAGGTGCGTGCCACCACGCCCAACTAATTTTTTGTATTTTTAGTAGAAACGGGGTTTCACCATGTTAGCCAGGCTGGTCTTGAACTCCTGACCTCAGGTGATCCACCTGCCTCGGCCTCCCAAAGCACTGGAATTACAGGCATGAGCCCCCGCGCCCCACCTATCCTGTGTTTTTCTAATCTGATTGGAAATTTCTTGAGGACAAAAACATTGCCTTGACCTCCAGATTGCCTTCATTTTTGTCAGTTGTATGAACCTCATCATTGTAGGATCAAATCCTCAGCTTCCTCACAGCCTCTTTAACATCTTTGCATTTCAGGCTGTTGGTAAGGGGATTACACATGGGAGTAGCAATGGTGTAGAGCAAGGAGAAGGTTTTGTTGAGAGCTGGCACCTGGCCAGCCAAGGGCACAGCATAGACCAGGATCAAGATCCCATAGAACAAGATCACAACCACTAGACAAAAGGAGCAAGTGAAGAATGCCTTCTGCCTACTAGTCATGGAAGGTATATGCAACACCATTGAAAAAATCCTCCAGTAGGAGGTTAGGGTTAGTCCAAAGGAAGCTGGGTCAGCAGAGCTGTTAGACTCATGCAGACTAGGTTGACCAGATAGAGATCTGAGCAGGAGAGCTTCTGCAGAGGTTTCAAGTCACAGAATAAATGGTTAACCTCATCGTCACCATAGAAGGTCAAATTGGATACCACAGCAGCCTGGAATGCAGCTTACACTGTTCATGAGCCACTTACTATCCCCACGCACATGGCTCCATGCATTAGTTTTTAATAATGCATGGGCTGACGGATAGCCAGGTACCCATCATATGACATCATTGCCAGTAAATAACATTCAGTGCCGCCCAGGACCAAAAATAAGTAGACCTGAATAATACAACCTACCATAGAGATCATTCTGTTTTCCATCAACAGGTCCACCAGCATCCTGGGCACAATGTTGGTTGTATAACAGATCTCCAGGCATGAGAGGTTCACCAAAAAGAAGAACATTGGAGTGTGAGGTCTCTGTCGAGTGCTCACCAGTACCATGAGGGGAAGATTCCCAGAAAAGATGGCTACGATAACCCCAAACACCAGGAAGGACCTTTGAGGTCTCCAAATCCCAGTACGATAAACTCGGTCACCACTATAGTGGTATTTTCTGGCCCCACAGAAGTCAATAGTTCCTGATGAAATGTCAGCTTCTCCATACCAATATGCCAGCTCACTCCACCACTTAGATTTTCCACATAGTCTAGTTCTATCAGTGATTAGAACACTGTGCTGATGAGGGCATTTCTTGCGGATTGGTTCTCATCATAGCCAGTTAAATTATTCCTCAGAAAACTGTTTCTAGAAGTCAGCTGAACCTGTCATCTGGTTAGGGTATGGAATAGGGATGAGGAGACTAAATGAGAGAAGGAGTGGCTCAGTGAAAAATCTATCCTCATCCCTAAAGTAGCCATCTAGATTACAATTGTACTGGTAACAAGTTGAGGCTCCCAAATTCACAATCAAAGGAGACATGAAAAGCCCAAGTTTGGAATCTTCTATGCCATTTTGGACAGAAGAAATTCCCACAGAAAATCCTTACTAAATGCTGACAATTCGAAGAAGAGGCCGGCCAGATAGCAAATTATGTTTGGCCTTTTTGATCGGAGCATGAAATGAGAGCTGATACACTAGGACTGAAGCAGAGAATCATTTCATTGATGTTACTGGAGCATCCATGCTTGTTTGGTAGTTACGTGCCTGAGGAAGCAGAACTGGTCTCTAGAGAGAAAATAGATTCTGGAAAACCAGGTATATATCCTGAAACAAAATAAGGGTTTCTTATTTCTAAATCTTGCTCCATAAAAAGTTGGATTTTAGGCTCCTGGGGAGAAAGGCTAGCAGCTGACATCTAAAACTACTAGTTAGACTCACATGTACACATCTAAACACACACACATATGTGTGCACACACATTTGTAGGTAGTCACACTTACAAAGAGCACACATGCTGTCATCTTTGCTATCACTTTTTAAATTTGGGTTTCCCAGGTTAGTCTTCTAGAAATGGAATATTCGCTCCATGGGACATGGTCTGCATTTCAGATGTGCTGACACTAAAGAGGTAGTGGCCCTGGGTTAGATCACAAAGTACAAATAACCAGGCTTTCCACATGCATCACCAGGAGTGAAAGAGAAGCTAGCATGTCTTCTCATTCAATATGGTTATTGGTCTGTTTTGTAAGGCAATGTAGTGTAATGATTAAACACATGAACTCCAGAGCCAGACTGCCTGGGGTCAAATCTCAGTCTCTCTGTTTACTGGCTGTGTGACCTTGGGTAAGTTGTTTAACCTCTCTGTGCCTCTGTTTTCTCATCTCAGAAAAAAAATGAGGCGCATAAGAGTATTTCCTCACAGTTTTGTTTTGAGAAGTACATGTAAAGTAATTAGAATGGTGTCTCACACATAGTAAGCACTAAATAAGCATTAAATATTTTTACTTCCAAAATACAAAATTTTTAATAAAAAACGAGCCCACGGAAGCATTAACCAAGATTATTAATCACTATACTTAAATAAAATAAAGCAATATAAATGCACAGGAAGAAAATTGCACATTTCTCATTACTTCTTGACTGTCACCTATCACCACTTAATTTTACCACTGAATTTAACTTGAAAATAATTGAAGATATTACAAGCATCTGTCTATATAGAGTTATGTAAAGATTAGATGAATCATGTATATAAAGTGTCTGCCACATACAAAACACTCAATAAATCGTGACTAAAAACAGTACCAACAATTTGCCTAAAGTCATCAAATCAGCATGCGGCAGAGCTGAGATTCACAGTTCCACGGGACTGCAACAGTCATGATCTTTCCATAGATTGCACTGACTTACTGCCTGCTATCGTTATATTTATATGTATATGTGTCTGTGCATGCATGTTTTTTTTTGTCTGTATGCAAAGAGTCTTTAGGATTCTGTCTAAAAGAATTAAAGGCAAACTCTTCTGTGTAATTGTGTACGTTTAGGCAAGCTCTCTTCCCACACACCCACTTGTACCAGTTACCATAGTGTACACACCACACACAAGCCATGGGTGCCCACACTGCTGTCTTTGTTCTTTTGGCTCCAGTTCCTGTGCAGCTCCTGACCTTTGGTTTAACCTCCCTTTTGAGGGGGAACTCTGGGTTTTTACCGGGTGTTCTCAACTCAGGCTCCTGCCTCCTTCTCAAGAGCTTTGGCTCAGGCTCATTCTCCTTGGTTTCCCCAATATTGAGGCCATAATTAACCATTTGTTTGAAAAATGAATCGCTATCACACTCTGTCACTGTCTTCCCTTCTTTCCTGATTCATTTTTATTTATAACATGTATCACCTCTGAGGTATAATATATTTGGCTTAATTATTTCTAATGGTCTGTTTCCTTTAATGTAGACTTCATGAGAGCAGAGATTTCCTCTCTTTTATTCACCACTGAATCCTCAGCACCTAGAACACTGCCTGGTACAGAATAGACATAATAAATATTTACTATATGAATTAGTGAGACAGTATGATATAGCGAACAGTGCTTTGCCTTTGGAGCCAAACAGAACCAAATTCAGATCTCAGCCCTGTCACTTATCCATATGTGACCTTGTGACTTTTTATGGGACTTCTATGTGCTTCTGTTTCCTCATTCGTTAAATAAGAATCTTGACAGGGCCCCTTAGGTGTCTCTAGATATCCATTCCCTTCTTGTTCTCTATCAGAGATTGGCAAACTTTTTCTTAAAGACCGGAGAGTAATATTTTAAGCTTTGTGGACCGTTGCGACCCAGTCTTTGTCACAACTATTCAAGAATGCCACTGTTTTGAGAAAGCAGCATAGATGATACATAGAAGAATTGGAGTGGCTATGTTCCATTAAAATTTCATTTGCCAGAAAGAGGTTGTTGGACCTCAATGTGTAGTTTACTTGCCCTTGTAGCTGGATACATGGCTGCCTGGCTAAAGTCCACATTACTTTTACAAGATGAGTCAGGCCTATAGGGTATAAATGGAATGAGGTTTGTACTTTTTAGATTGTGCCCTTAGAAGAAAAGTATATATTCTCACCTTCCCCTTTTCATCTTTCCCACTGGCTGGAATGCAGACCTGATAGCAGAATGCAGAGTTGCCATCTGGGACCATGTGATAGAAGCTGGGGATTGAAAATCGCAGAGGAACAGCCCAGAAGCAGCCTGGAGGCCACAGTAACCCTGAACAGCCTACCTGGCCCTTTCATGGAAATAAATGTATTTCTATTTTGTCTAAGTCACTGAAAGTTTTTAGTCTTTTTGCTACAACAGCCTAACCTGCACTCTAACAAATGATTACAATTACCTCCTAGGTTATTATGATTATTCAACAAGATACTCCATGTAAAGCACTTAGCAGAGCAATTGACACAAAGTAAATGGCAGCTTTCATTATGATTTCTGTTGTTTGTGACTTCAGTCCTCTTCTCCATTCTTCCCTTTCCTTGATATGTTTAAATCTAACTTTAGTTCCCTTGAGATCCAATGTTTGATCAGGCCCCAAAACCTTTGAGATGGATTCAACAACCCCCTCTCCACTCATGTGCAAAGATTATTTATTTATTTATTTATCTGAGACTGAGTCTCGCTCTGTTGCCCAGGCTAGAGTGCAGTGGCACTATCTTGGCTCACTGCAACCACTGCCTCCCAGGTTCAAGCAAGCAGTTCTCCTGCCTCAGCCTCCCTAGTAGCTGGGACTACAGGCACGCACCACCACACCCAGCTCATTTTTACATTTTTAGTAGAGACGAGGTTTTGCCACATTGGCCAGGCTGGTCTCAAACTCCTGACCTCAGGTGATTCCCCCACCTTGGCCTCCCAAAGTGCTGGGATTACAGGCGTGAGCCACTGCACCCGCCCTGGAAAGAGAATTTAAACAAACAATCAGATTTTGCCCTTTTCCTGAATAAAGTGCAAATAATACATTTGACTGCTTTGGGTCTTTTTCACATTCCTAATAAGATAGATAAGCAATCAGTATTCGAACTGGAGTATGCATAGCCTAAGATCAGTGGTCCTCAACTGAGGGTGATTTTGTTTCCTCCCCACCCCACCAGGGGACATTTGGCAATATTTGCTTGAGGTTAGGTAGTCATTCCGGTTCCTCCCTTCTCCCCTCTCCTTTCACAATTACCTTCCTCCTACGTTATAAGAGAAAGGACTACCTATCAGACGTCTTGAATCTTACCATGGCTGTGCTTGCTTTCTCCTCTGAGGTCCCAGAGTAGAGCGGAGCAGAGTGGATAAGATCTGGAAGTCAGAGCATAGTCCTAGATTCTAATTACTACTCTGTCACTTTTGGGCTACGTAACACTTATTTATTTATTTACTTATTTATTTTAACACTTTGGAGACTTCTGATCACAGAAAAATTTGGTTTAAAATTTCATTTTATATACATATTTTTATTGGGATACATAATAGGATGAGCAAGAAAAGCCTTTTCCATATAAAAATATGAAAGATTTTAGGATAAAACTCTGTGGAGCAAGTGAATGGAAATGTGAGTTGAAGAAGAAAAGGTAATGGTGTTAAATATCCAACTGTTAGAGACCTTTTCCATTAGTATTTTAGTGGGTGACAGTGGATATAAAAATACTATGGTACTTAGAATCCATTGAAGAAGTTAAAAGAGTGACGCAAGAGTTTAATTTAAACTCAATATTTACAAGGTGACAAAAAGTATACTGTATTTGCATCTATTTGAATTTATGATGAAAAATTTCTAAGTGTCAGTTTTAAAATGTGCAAGAGGGCAGGGTATAGTCCAAAGTTTAAAGAGCTAGGTTACTGCTGAATTCTCTCTGTGTCCTTTCTTTCTTGATGAAAAAGCAAAAAGAGGGGGAAAAAAAACAGTCACATCGAGATGTGATTAAAATGCAGCAGCAAGTCTTGCTGCACAAGACTGGTTTTCTCCGGTCCCCACTCACCCTGCCAGCTAGCTTCCAAGTGGGTTTTTTTTCCCCTGCTCAAGAAGTTCTTCATGCTCCCCCAGCCTTCCATTCAACCAATACCTATTTTCCCCTTTTCATCAAATAATGACTCTCTTAGTCATCGCTGCAGGTCTCCTGGACTCTTACAACCTGCTTATGACTCACCCTGCTTTTAGCGAGTGGGCCTCCAGATACATCCATAATTATCAAGCAGAACTTTGGAAAACATATTAAGAGAAAAGGACAAGTTTTAGAACAGAGCTTGCTATAGGGAGGCCCTCACATACATACTCACACACACATACAGTCTTCACTCGTGGAGAATTTGTCTTCCCCATGCCAAGAAAACTACTGGGAAAAATGGGCAAGTCAATCAAATGAATTAATTCTGTTGTTTCTTTTTATGCAGGAAATGGTAAAATATGCTTCTTTTTGCAACCTTCACTGTCTTAGGCAAATTGTGAGCCTGGTTTGTGTTTGCAGTCCCAGGAAAGTAATTTTATATGTGCAAGCAAACATACATCAGTGTACACAGGAGACAGTGTGACTGCAGCTGTGATGAACAGAGAATGGTGTACATGATGCCATCCACCAGCCCAGATCTACACTTTTACATTGAAATCAGAGAACACAGCCTTAAAATAGAAATGGCAATAAACAAAATAGTTCACTTTCATCCAGATTGGCTTGCAGAGCACAGTTCTACACTGGCCTGTGGCCTGGTAAATGTCTCTTGCTTCACGGGAAGTTTGAGCTGCCATTTGATTCTTCCTATCTGAAGGCAGCTTCTTTACATTTTGAAACAAGCTGAGGAAGGGAGTCCTTCCTTAATCACTCCCTCAGAACCAATCAACAGGTATTGATTTGAATTCCAGCTTATCTCATATTAGCTGTGTGACCTGAAGTAATATTCTTAACCTCTCTGAGACACAGTTTCTTCATCTCTAAAATTGGGAGAATGATATCTGCCTTGACTGACATACAAAATGAGTACTGAGGATTAAATAAGCACAGTGTTTTCAAAAATTAAAGTACTATACAAAATACATTAAAAATAACAACAACAATTATCACTATTATTATTGTTCTTATTATTGGCTCCCAAGACCACATATTCATTTGATAAGCTCTAATTATTAGAAATAAACCAAAATCAGAATCTCTTTAAATTCTGCTCATTCATCTCTGGTCTGCTCACTGATTTTATATAACAGATCTAACTCTTTTTCTACATGTAGCCTTTCAGATCATTGAAGAGGGATATTTAGGTCCCATTCTACGCCTACATCTAGGTTTTCTCTTCTCTGGGCTAGAAAAAAACAAGTCAGCCAGTTAAGAATCTCTTAAAGAAGAAGAAAAGTATGATATCAGTGGACTCACATTTTTGTTCTCAACATTATTGTTTACTTGACTGATGGCTATGGTCCCCTTTGGAGGTTGTTAATATATGGAAATGATGTTTGTTGAGTCTAGAAAAATGAAAAGATGTTTGGGTTTACTCTTTTATTCCCAATTCTAGTCAGCTCTTAATACCCTTTTGATGTACTCATGAATAAGTGGATGAAACCCTATCATAAATTTTCTTTTTCTTAAGCACAACAGCCTGGAGTTTCCAACTCCTGCCCATGGTGCTAGCGTGCCTTGAGCCCCAGCGTGCTGAGCCCCAGCATGCTGAGACTTGCTTCCAGTTTACACCGACAGAAGCCCTGGCTTTGTTCCTCTATTCTTCCAGAAGGGCATTTCACAAATACCCTCCCTTTTGGGAACCAGTGTCAGTAACTGACGCCAAGATGAATCTTTTCTCTTCTTTTTTGTTTTTGTTTTTGTTTGTTTGTTTGTTTTTGCAAGGGAGGGGGCTTGTGGGGATCAGGCAGCCTGGTCCTAATTTCCCTTTTAGACAAAGCTAGTGGATTGACCATTTATTTAATTACCAGGTGTTAATGCTGCAGCCTCAATATCAAATCAAGTAACTAAAAGAAAAATGGACTGAGCCCTTCAAAGACAAAGAAAGAAACTTTCTGTGGGGCCCACTGGAAAGAGGAGTTCTGTGTGTTTATTTTCTTTTTGTCTTTCGGTTTGGTTTGAATTTTGTTTTTCCTTGTGATCCTGTTTGGTTGTTTGCTCGATGGTTTATTTTAATTATACACATCCCACCCCCTCTCTATAATCCTGGTGGGCATAGCAAGCAGGAGAGACCTTGAGCTGCCTAAGCTATGAGGCTGTGTCAGAGACACCTCAACCTCACTTCTATGCCACCTCAACCTGGTCATTTGCATTCTAAAAAATGTTCCTTTTGTCCAAGATTTCAAAACCTGCATGTCAAAGAAAAGGGGAAAAAAACTCACTTACAAGGAATTGCGTATATACAAAATAAAGTTCAACCATGACTGAGGAGCCATCTTTTTCCTACCATCAGGTCAGGGACATCCCTGAATACTAGAAATTGCCGAACCCTGGCCGGGCGCAGTGGCTCACGCTTGTAATCCCAGCACTTTGGGAGGCCGAGGCGGGTGGATCACGAGGTCAGGAGATCGAGACCAGGTGAAACTCCGTCTCTACTAAAAATACAAAAAAAAATTAGCCGGGCGTGGTGGCGGGCGCCTGTAGTCCCAGCTACTCGGAGAGGCTGAGGCAGGAGAATGGCGTGAACCCGGGAGGCGGAGCTTGCAGTGAGTCGAGATTGCGCCACTGCACTCCAGCCTCGGCGACAGAGCAAGACTCCGTCTCAAAAAAAAAAAAAAGAAAAAAAAAAGAAATCGCCGAACCCATGAGAGTTGAGGAGCGTTTCTCTTTATTATTCTGTACTCCAATGCCTAGAACAGTGCTTAGGCATTTAGTGTGCATTCAGTACAATATTTTGGGAAGGAAGAATATAAAGACTATAAGGCATGGAAGGAAGAAGGAAGAGGGGTGGTTCTAAGAAAACCATCTAAAGAAAGATTGGTGCTGGAGTAAGGCATTCTAGAATCTTAAGGCCCTGGAGGTAGAAGAAACCATGGGAGACCACTAGTGTCTAGCCCTCTGCATTCACACAGATTATTTGAACCACTCATCATTTCATTTTTGAGAATTCATGGGACAAAAGTGTCCATGGCTCTCGTTACCTCCCATTTTTATTGTCAGTAAAGTAATGCTCACACACTGGTCTGTAACTTATTGAAAATTTCCAGACAACACATCCAGGTTCACTATTCCCACCTGAGCCATCGATATACCACTTAGGAAATTTACCTGTATTAATTTAGTCTTCAGAACAGCCAAACAACTGGTCAGTATTCAAAAGAAAGAAAATTCACTAAACCTAGTTGTATTGCCTTCTCCCTACTTCCTTGAATATGCATGACACCTAGATAAATCTCTCTATATAACAGTCTTGTTTATTTAGAGACAGGAAGACGTTTCTTATAAAATTCTAATCAGCAGAGACTCAACAAAACTAAGAAAGTTTGCTTTGAGGGAATAAAGAAAAATTAAAATAGAAATGATCACAATTCAAATTACAAAAATTTTCAAGGGCTGCTCTGCATTCAAATAACATTCAGCCCAGTTTCCTACACCTTCTACAGGTGAAGCTTTGGACAATGGTAACAAAGTATATGAATGACCCACCTATGGCCCTGAAACAGCCTTAGTGTATCAAGAATCAATGTTGATCCCAGACTTTCCATGGTAACTCAAGCAATATGGACACAGAGCCATTGGAAGGATTTTGAAAAGGAAGTTGAAATTAAGAAAGTTCTCAGCCTACCCTTCAGAGAACTGAAGTACCTCATAAGACAGAATATCCAATTCCTTAACCATTCTGTAGTGCTTGAAGATAATGGTCACATCATTATCATTGTAGTGGTGGAAGTGGTGGTGGTGGTGGCCATAGCAGTGCCAGCTGTTAACATTTATTGAGTCCACTACATAGTGAACTCTATGTTAAAGCCTTTAAATGGATTAACTTATTTATTCATAACTTATCCTATTTAATCCCCAAAGCAACCCTGGCAGGTAAATGTTAATATTATATTTATTTTGCCAATGATGAATCTAAGGAAAAAGGATGTGAAGTAACTTGCTCATAGATCAGATGAGATTTCATTTCACTATAAAGCTCTCTGCCTTGCAAATATTACCCACTCTTTGGCCCTCTCTAAATCATATTCTAATACACAACATGGAAGGTGATAGAGGGTAAGGTGTGAAACCAGGTAAGAGTTCAGTTTCAAGTCAAAAGACCTCAACCCCAACTAATCCCCAGTTCTACAAATACAGATCCAAAACTTTCTCCTTCTCATGGTAAGTAAAGAACAGTACTTTTAGATGCTAAGGAAAGCATGGCATTAATATGTGAAACTATAACTTATATGAAAATGCTTTCTTAATGACTGTTACATTCTGAAATATCAAATTAATCTATTCATAACTCACTGTAACAAGGCAGGAATTAGGCAAGCACTTTATATCTATAAACTCTGTGATCTTTTGTCGTCTTATTAAAATCAACATAATTTTGATTATAAGCCAGGGGTCCAGACTGCCTTCTAAATTGATAACAATATAAGATTAGCACCTCATTCTTTAAAATATTCACATAGTTCATGCAAAAGCACGATTGCTGGCAGGGTAATAATTGTCTTAATGAAGAAAAAGAAAGGGAAGGAAACAAACACTTACTGACCACCTGCATCATATTGTACTAGGTGCCTTCCACATACATTATCTCATTATGATGATAATACATATTTCATATGGTTGTTCTGAGAACTAAATGAGCCCGCACACATGAAAGTGCCTAGGGGTAGGCAGAGTAAAGGACCTGGCATTATCAATCACGTACCACATTCCAGGTCCTGTGCCATCACATACATTGTCTCCTTTAATCGTCACAATAGCTCTGCACACTTGACCTTGTTATCCAGATTTCATGCATAAAGAGACTGAGCCTCAGATAATTTTTTAACTACTAACTAAGATCACACAGCAGACCCTGAATTGGCTGAATTCTATATCCATGCTCTTACCACTTAATTAAAGGAGAACAGAAGCCTTTTAACAGCACTTCATCATAGGGAGGAAGGGAAAGAATGACACCAATATGCACTCATTCGTTCATTCAAGAACCATGCCTTCAGCACATACTCTGTGTGAAGCACTGAGCTAAATTCTTTCCATAAATTGTCTCAGTAAATCTTCACAACACCTCCTAGCAGATGAGAACCAGGATTATCCCAATTTTGCAGATGAGGATATGGAGCTCAAGGAAGTTCAACTATTGTGCTCGCCATCATAGAGCTAGGAAATGGCAGTATTTGGATTGAAAATTAAGTTTGTCTGTCTTCAAAGCCTGCACTCTTTCCAGAATATTGTGCTACTTCTAGAAGGCAAATTATGTTTTCCTGTATGCAAAGCAATAGATTTTGGATCATCTTGTACACCACTAGGGAGCCCAGATTGTTGGTCCCCAGCACTAGGGTTCTGTTAGGTGGACTGCCCTCTGTAGCCTAGGAGAGAAAGTGTCCTGTGTAAGGAGGAGGTAGGGATAGTGTAGCTGAGGGTAGGGAGAGAAAGAAAGAGAGCTCAAAAATGCTAGTAACCCCGGAGATGGAAGGGACCACAAAAAACCATCAAGTCTAGCTACCATGAAATAGCATTTCTGAACCACCTGCCTAATCTTACACTAAAGATACATCGATGCCATCCTAAACCCAGGATTATTCTATGCACACTGGGTATTAGACCAGAGTGGGACATGATCCATGCAAAATCACCTTTACTACTAGAAATAGAACTCCATGGCACCTTCTGCTAAATAAAGGGCAACACAGGAAAGCCTAATGTAGAACAAATGGACTTAATGATTTCATAAGAAGATTATCTTCAAGTCACGAAGTTGCCTTTAAGATCAGTCCTCTGTCATTCAGCTCAGCAACTTCTCCTGTTCAACTCTACTAATATGTGGGCCAATGACAATACCTCTCAGCAGGCAATCCCCAACCTACCTCCTTCCTTCACTGGGGTCAGTGTTCATCCTCATCTCTGCTCGTAGCTATTCCCACACCCTCCACTCTTGCTCCAGTGCTCAATATTCTGCCAGCCAAGAATATGATTTTCTGAATTCAATCCTGAGCAAGCAAACTTACCTTTTCTATTATTTGAAAATGGCCCCTTGGCTCTTCCCCCATATGGTCATCTTCCCATATCTGTGTCAGGGGAACAGAGCTGGAGGGCAGAGTTTCTAGACAACCCTTGCCTCAGTGAGCAGAGGACTGCCCTAAGGGATGGTTGGCCAAGAATGAGAGTCTGAAGTTAACAATGTCTATATGGAGGGTTCACGCTCTGTGGGACCAGTTATAATACTGCAGAGGGAAATGTGTGGTGCACCTGAAGTCTCTGGGTGATCACTTCCCAAACACAGGCCTGGATCACAAAGAGGAACTGGGCCAGAAAGTAGGAGGTTTCCAAGCAAGGGACAATAACTATGGGGGCAATAACTATAGACTTCACACTGCAGAAGCAGTGTAATATAACAGGATACACATGGCCCCTGCAGCTGAAAATCTGGGTGACTGTGGGCAGTTACATAATCCCTCTGAGCTTCTGCTGCTTCATCTCTTTAAAGGGTGGGAGCTGGGGAAGAGGAGCTGAAGGAGGAGCCAGAGAATGACATTTACTGAGTGCAGACTTCCTGCCAGGCATTGTACTCTGCTTCACATAAGCACTCACTTTATCCTCCCCAAATTTCTTCAGGTTATGAATTATTATTGAAATAATAATGGACAATATAAGAGAGTGCCTGGCTCATAATACACTTAATAAATGTCAGATCCTTTCCTTTTCAAATCTATAAGTAAATGGCAAGAACTTTAGTTCTCAGAGAGTACATCTATTCCACGTTGTCCCTAGCACTTGGTAATGCAGATTGAAGCGGCTTGAAGTGATCATTTTTAGAAGTAATCATAGAATGCCAGAGCAGAAGAGGCCTTAAAGATTGTTCACATGTAATTCTTCAATGGCTAGAAAAGGGAAATAATTACATTTTTCTGGCTCTGCAGCAAGGATTCAACCAGAATCAAGGTGTCCTCTCTCCCAAGTGTGGGTGTTTCTGACTCTTCAGGAGCTGGCTCAGAAAAAGCCACTTTCAACCCTGCATTAACAGAAGTGAAGGGCAGGATTCAGACTCTGGATGGCAACAGTTCATAAAAGCACCTTGTGGTTCAAGTACTGTTGCTCCTGAGGAGTTTCATAAAATGGCTTTGAAGCATAGGAAAAAGGGAGGGATGAAAGGGAAGGCAGAACCCACAGGTTTCACCAATTACGGGGTAGCCAACTTGGAATCAACAGCAGAAAGAAAAGCGGAACCATGACCTCTGAACAGTCTTATCTTTGGGGATTAAGGAACTGCACAGAGTTCCACCTTTCCTGTGGGGTCTTGAAGTCCACTGCTCTCCCCCATGGCCTGGTTTGCAATTCCTACCACAAGTTGCTCCTAGCCACTGTCTCCCAAAGGATCCTGTCAAAAGGATAATTCTGCTCCTGGAGCTGGAGCTATGCAGAATAGGTATTTCACAAATATTTGCTGAATAAACGAATCAGAGGCCTACCTAGGGAAGTACCCCTGCCCTCTCATTGGAACACAAGAGTAGGGCTGAGTTTCTAAGGCAGCCTACAAGCATTGCCGACTAATTCAATTTCTCATTACTAGATCTCATTGCTTTCAACGACAAAAAAATGCGATTACTTTTGCACCAAACTAATACTTTCTAGTCTACAACCACAGACTTTCTCTGAAGGAGGCAAGCCTTTCTCCAAAATTTCAGTCTCTGTGCCCCATTCTGAAATTTGCCTGAAAGGATGGAAAGCAGACCTTCAGGCAGGTAAACATAAAATAATTGAGGCCAGAACTGCAATTCTTCAATAACTGAAGGGAAGCTGGGATGGGGGAAAAAAGCCCCCTGCTCTGGTAATAACTCATCTTCCACTCACTCAAAAGAAAGATGTGGAATGGTCCCAATCATCCCTCAGCAGAACGCTATCTCTGTGGGAAAATGATCTGAGTAGGAGTTGGGAGCAATCAGAAGGTAGCATGTGTTGTTGGTGTAGGAATAGAAAGGAGGCATTGATTGAGGGGGCGGCCTTTAAATATCAGAGCAAATTCCAGTCTAGCCTGTAATTTTCTCAGTGAACAAGCACCTCCTTTTGTTCACAGGCTTATCCTATAAGAAAGAGTCCATAGATTACCAAAGTCTTAAAATAATCCCAGAACCCTGATAAGTATGTGCATACAGATACAAACTCAAATGCTAATAGGACACACATACAGATTCAGTCACATACAAAAGATAACAAAAAGAACCAGGCAGAAGCATACTATCACACAGATATAAATCCATGAACATACAGATAAAAACATACAAATGATCACACATACACACAACACAAATATACTTTCAGACTTACAGTAGTCTGAGTTCCTGGGCTGATTAGACAAACGGAATTCTCCCAAAGTGGTACTGTGCCACTGCCCCCAGCCCTTTCTTTACTGGCCCCAGCATATAAAGTTTTCCCTAACTTGATCATTTAAAAACAAAAGTTGTTGTACAAATTGCCAATACAATTTATTGCCTATCCTTGGCAGCTGGAGTTTGAAGAATACTAGAGTGTTTACTTGAAAGTCACCATTCTCTGGAATAAAGTAAAACTCAGAGCTGGAAATAGGAAAATACCCCCACAAACCATATTTTTCTCCTTCTCTGTATTATTAAATGGCAAACTATTATTTCTGTGCCACACCCCATTGTCCCAGGATATTTTGTCAAGACTCAAAATTTTTCTGAACCAGGTTTCACTTTCGAATTGGCGTTTTCCAAATCCTTACTCAAGTCCTGCTCCTATTGAAGCAATGTCTTAGTCTGTTCTGGCTGCTATAACAAAACACTTTGGATTGGGTAATTTACAAACAACATAACTTATTGCTTACAGTTCTAGAGGCTGAGAAGCCCAGGATCAAGATGTCAGCATGGTCAGTGTTTGGTGAGGTCATGCTCTCTGCTTCAAAGATGGCACCCTTTTGCTGCATACTAACATGGTAGAAGGGCAAAGGATGAACAAGCTCCCTGAAGCCTTTTTCATAAGGGCACTAATCCCATTTATGATGGTGGAGTCCTCATGACCTAATCACCCCCAAAGGCACCATCTCTTAATACTGTCACATAGGGGATTTGGTTTAATATATGAATTTTGGAGGGACAAAAACATTCAGACCACAACAGTCAACTTCACATCTAACTTCCCTGAGGCTGCACTAGATCTGAGATAGTGCAGATCAGAAAACTGAGGTCCTAAATCATGTGTGCGATCACTGTCCCAAGTCCTGGTCTGAATGGGAATTGATCTGGCAGCAACTTGACTTACATTGTTTTTGACAAGAACAGGGCTGGTAGTGCAGGGAACTTTTTTGCTTCCCTTTTTGGGTCACTATCATTATAAATGCCATACCTTTTTGCAGAGCTCTTTATAGTTTATAACTTGCTGTCAGAATTACTTCTTTTGGTTCTTGAGATAGCTTTCTAAAATGATCCAAGCAGATTTAATGACCATCCTCATTTTAATGGTACAGAAAATGGAGTTCCATAAGATGTAGTGACATGCCTAAGGTCCACAAAGCTAATTAGTGTCAGAGGCATATTTTGAACCTAGATATTTATGATTCTGCTTCCAATACTTTTAAAAGTATACTACTACATTCCTTGCTGTCCTACCCTGTGCTGTCACTGCCCCCCACACCCCACCACAAATACACACACACACACACACACGCGTACACACACACACACACACACACACAGAGTAAAGTCCTATTTTGGCTTTACCCTTTTCAAACTACATTCCAGAATTTTGCCCTCTCTTGTCCCCAGAAAACAACCCATTTTATGTCTCTTCATCCTAGACCATCTTCTCTATGTCCAGTAGACAATATTATCTCATTTAATCTTCAGGAGAAGTTACGTAATTTGCCATAAATCCCACAGCCATTAAACAGTGGAGCCAAGATTGCAATTCAGAGCCATTGGACTTGAAATGTGCATGCTCTTTCTGCAGCATTACACTGCCTTTCAGAGCTAATTTGTCAAACTAATCTGCTAATGGGCTAATGCCATACAAACACTAATCAAAAGAAGCTGGAATAGCTGTGTTTATTTTGTTATTGCAGTCAATGTTACACAAGAGGAGGTTAATACATTTTTTTTCTAACTAAAGTTTATTGCTAGGACTGTAGGAACCTACTGTATATCTGGCTAGGTCTTGCGACACAATAAGAGAATAATATAATACAGTGGAATAAAGCACTAAATTGTACACATTTAAATGCCCTTTTGTAAACTGGAGGCAATAATAGGTTAAAAATAAGTTATAAGAGACACCAACAAGGAAGAAATTAAAGTTGGCTGGAATTACCAAGGAAGAAATAAGAGTTGAGCTTGACTAGGAATGATTTGGGAATTTATATAAAAAGGAAGAGGGCTTTCCATGCAAGAGGGACAACATAAAAAAATACAGAACAGGTTTGAACCCATGTATGGGAACAATGAAAAGATTGCCTTAATTTCAACATAAGATACAGGATAGGGAAGAGCTTGAAATAGTATGTCAATATACAATTGCTAGTTGTTCCTGACACAAGGGGAGTTTGCATTCACACACATGCAATTTTCCATATGCCTACACTGGGTGTTCATGATGAAGTTTAGGGGAAGGGCTTCCCTGTCAGCTTTCTCAGACTCTTCTCTCCTATGAAGCAAAAGCCTTAAGATGCTACGGATAGGACAGGGACTCCCCTCACTCCCATGACAGTCAAAAATCTTATTACTTCTGGGGAGTAGTAGAACCAAAACATGTCTGCCTCTGAGGAAAGGTTATAAACCCTCTGAGGGAGAGTATAAACTCTCTTGCACCCAGGACTCAAGAAAAATCCTTCCTGGGGAAAGAATATAAGCAAAACCCTCTCCTCCAGAGAAGGGGCAGAGAACTTTCTTAGGCACAGGATCCTGCAAACATACCAAACATAGGTTTGTTACTACTGCGAGAGGGACAGGAAATTCCTGATCAAGAACAACCACAGATACAAAGCAGAGTTTCATTGCCACTGTGAGGAACACTACTAAGCCCCATTTCTGAAGCTCATGTGTGCAGGGCCTGCCAGAGATTGAGACTGGACCATAACAGAGAACATGCCATTTCCCTGAGAGCAGTGAGCACCAAATAACAAGCAAAAGCATTTTACTATTGGAGGAAGGGCAAGAACATGGAGAGAGAGTCCCCTCTGTGGCCCAGGCATGCAAGAGCAGCTGAAAGCTGAAGGGGAACTGGAAACACTGAGAAAAACTCTCTAGATACAATTTTAATTCCAAGCATATGGTAGCAGCAGCAGTCCACTAAGAGAATTTAAAACCTGTGGTGTACTGATGGTAATGATAGCACAAATCACAAGGCTTGTTCAACTCCTGAGTGGGTTGGCTCAATTTCATAATTAAAAAGCCTTATAGAAGAAGACTGAAGGCCATTTCCAGGTATAGCTACTATTTACCTTAGTCTCTACTATTCCTCTATACACATTGTATGACATTAAATAAAAAATAAGGTACAAAAACAAAGGCAATAAAAAATCAACAATTGTCAGGAAATAAAGCAATCAATCAAACCTGATTTAGAGATGGTGCAAATATTGGAATGATTAGATAAGAGACTTTAAAATACCTACAATTAATATGATAACAGATCTAGCAGGAAATATGGAAATGCATGTATGAACAGATGGGAAATTTTAGCATAGCAATCAAAACACTATGAAAAAGTGAAATGGAAATGCTGGAAAATTTTAAAACCCCACAATAAGAAAATAATGCTGTAATAAAATTATACAGATGAATAATGGCTTTGATGGAGCTGTTAATAAATAAAGTCAAAATAAGTTATTAATAAATAAATTTGATGGAGGGATTTCCTGTCCCTCTCCCAGTAGTCATAATACAGTCAAAGAAACAATAGTAAACTTGAGGATAGGTCATTATAAATTATCCAAACTACAATGCAAAAGAAAGAAAAGTAAAAAGAATAAGTATCAAAAAGCTGTAAGACAACATATAGTTGACTAAAATACGAGTAATTCAAGTCTCAGAAATCGAAGGCAGAAAAAAATGGGCAGAATTATTTGAAAACATAATGACAGAATTTCCCCAAAATAATGAA
The DNA here is from genome assembly GCF_028878055.3 of Symphalangus syndactylus. Classification (NCBI taxonomy): domain Eukaryota; kingdom Metazoa; phylum Chordata; class Mammalia; order Primates; family Hylobatidae; genus Symphalangus; species Symphalangus syndactylus. Next base: position 134,186,986 of record NC_072447.2, on the reverse strand, counting down.
AGACTATACACTACACATTCAAGAAGCTGAGAGGAACAAATTGTGAATAAACACACACACACTCACACACATCAACATTAAGATAGAAAACCAACTATAAAACAAAAATATTAATGGTAAAAAGACACAGTAAATACAGAAGAACAAAATCAGAGTCACAGTAGATTTCGAATCAGAAACTATGCAATCCAGAAGACAATTAAGTGGCATCTTTACAATTGCAAGAAAAATGTCAACCCAGAAATCTATACTTATTGAAAATATTTTTCAAAAATGAAGGGAAAATGAAGACTTTCTCAGACGAACAAAAGCTAAGATTATTTACTTCTAGCAAGCCAATGCCATAAGAAATGTTAAAGGAAGTAATTAAGGCAGAAAATATATGACACCAGATGGAAACTTGGATCTACAGAAAGTAAAGAAAAGTGCCAGGAATGGTAAAAATAAAACTAAACATAAAAGGCATCCTTTGAATATTTTAATCTCTATAAAAGATAAGAGACAGTTTCAAGATAAAAAATAGTAACAATATATGGTGGGGTTTGTAACACGTATAAGCGAAATGTATGGCAACAATGGCACAATAGATGTGAAGTAGAAATTGTAAACATTGGTGTAAGGTTCTTATGCTATATGTGAATTTGCATAATATAATTTAAAGTTGGGCTTAGATTAAATAAAGATGTATATTGTAAACTATAGTAAAGCCAGTAAACAAAATTTTGAAAAAAGGCATTAACAAGTCAATAGAGGAGATAAATTGGAATCATAAAGATTATCCACTTTATTCCAAAGGAAACAAGAAAATAAATGAACAAAGAAAAGATCAGATGAACAGAAAGTAACTATCAAGGTATAGATGTAAATGTAACAATATCAATATTTCCACTAATTGTAAATGATCTGAAGACCCACGGAACAGTTCAGTCTTGTCAGATTGGCTGTAAAAGCAAGACTCAACTATATGCTGTTTAAAAGAAACATCAATAGATGAACAGTAAAATAAAAATAAGATATATCATGTAAATCTTAACCAAAAGAAAGATGGAATGGTTATATTAATTAATATCACATCAGGAACACTTCAGAATAAGTAGTATTACCACCAGAGATGATTATGATGTTTTCTTAACAAATTGAATTATATATCATTATTCAATTTGTTAAGAAAACTTCATAATTTTAAATGTGTGTGTACCTATCTATAGAATTTTAAAATACATTAAGCAAAAACTATTAGAACTAAAAAGGAACAAAGATGAATACACTATTACAGTTGGATACTTCAACATTTTTCTTTCATTTAATAATAGAACAAGTAGACAAAAATAAATAAGAATATAGAAGATCTACACAACACTATCAACAAAATTGACATAACTGACATTTATAGAACATTCCAGCCAACAGTACAATATGTATTGGTTTCAGGTGCACATGGTGCTTTCAACAAAAATGGCCTATTTTCTGGGCCATAGGAGACACGATAAATTTAAAATAATTGAAGTCATAGAAAGTATTTTCTGACTACAACAGAATTGAACTTGAAATTGATATTCCAGAAATATATAATTAGGTGGAAAGTAAACAACACTATTCTAAAAAAAATAGGTCAAAGAAGTAGTTATAAATGAAATCATAAAATATGTTGAATTTAATGAAAATTAAAACATATCAAAATATATGGGACACACATAAAACATGCTTAGAGAAAGAGTTTTTAGCAGAAAAAGCTTATGTCAGAAAAGAAGAAAGCTTTTAAATCAATTATCCAAACTTCTAGTTTAAGAAACTAGAAAAAGGAGCAAAATTAGATTCTAAAGCCGGAGGAAGGTATGAAAATACAAAGACTACAAATCAATGGCAGAAAAAACAGAAAAACAATAAAAATTAATGAAACCAAAGCCTGGTTCTCAGACAAGAACAATAAAACTTATGAACCTCAAGTCAGATGGATCAAGAAGAAAGAAAAGAAGATACAAATTACCAGTGTGAGAAAGGAAGAAAGGGCATTACTACAGATCTTACAGAAATTAAAAAATATAACAAAGGACTATTTTGAAAAATTTATGCCAATAAATTTGATCACTTAAATGAAATAGACAAATTCCTTGAAAGGCACTACTGTTGCTCACTCAAGAAAAAAATTAACAACTTAAATTTTCCTATATCTACTACAGAAATTAAATTCATAGTTAGAAACATCCAAACAAACAAACAAACAAACAAACAGAAACAACAAAAAAACTTCAGTCGTGTGGGTCTTCAGTGGCAAATTCTTCCAAGCATTTAATGAAAAAAATCACATCAATTACAAACAAACTCTTCCAGAAAAGATAAGCCTAAGAAACATTGTCCAGAACATTTCATTAATACACCACCATTACTCTGATATCAAAACTGGACAAGGGCATTCACAAGTCAAGAAAAGTACAGAAAAATATCCCTCAGGAGCAAAAATGTGGAAAGCCCTAAGGAAATCTTAACAAGCAGAATCTAGCAATATATACTAAGGAAAATACATCATGACTGTGGTAGGCGAAATAATGGTCTCAGAAAGATGTCATGTCCTCACCCCCAGAACCTATGAATATACATATTATATTATTATATATGTAACATATAAGTATATTACATAAAATATATTTATGTAATTAATAATATATAAATACATTCTATATAAATATATATAGAGAGAAAACGTTAGATGGCTAAAAAGAACTGTTTCATATGGAATATAAATTTCGTATTCCAGTGATCTTAAAATAGGACAATTATTCTGGATCACCCAGTGAACCCAAATAAATATACAAGGCCCTTAAATGTAGAAGAGGGAAGCAGAAGAAAAGTCAGCATCACAGCAATGTGACATGAGAAAGACTCAACTGGCCATTGCTAGCTTTTAAGATGTAAAGGGGTTACAAGCCTAGTAAGGAGGACAGCTTCTAGAGGCTGGAAAGGGCCAGAAAACAAATTCTCCCCTAGAGATTCTAGAAAGAAATACAGTTCTGTCAACACCTTGATATTAACATAATAACCCGAGTCAGATTTCTGATCTACAGTTGTAATATGATAGAGTTGGGTATTTAAAGCCCTTAAATTATGGTAATTTGTTACAGCAATAATATGAAATTAATACATGGGCCTTAATGGGTGGGACCAAGAATTAAAGCTGAGATAAGCCATTATGAGGTTCCATTCAACCTTTCCAGGTTTAAGAACAGGCCAAATTGGACTGTTAAATGGAGAATTGATGGGGATAATTACCCTTTTTCTAAATAGATCTCATGATGATTTTCAGTCATCTACTTAGATTTATATAGAAAAATGGTGATTGAAATCATCCTTAAAAAATGATTTTCAATTTTTAAAGGCCTTGTTTTATATTGGGCTATACTGTCTAAAATAGCCGATACAATTTTGAAAAATAACGACATTGGAAGACTTACATTGCTTGCTTCCAAGACTTAGTGTAAAGTTACAATGTCAAGAAAAAATGATAGATCAATGAAACAAAACAGAGTCTAGAAAGAGATCCAAAATACATACGATCAACTGATTTTCTACAAAGTTAACTAAATAAGTAGTGATGAAAGGATAGTATTTTCAGCAAATAATGCTGGAACAATAGGACCACCACAAGCTAAAAATGAGCTTTAACTTACACGCTGTACCATATTTAAAAACTGACTCCAAATGGATCACAGTTCTAAATGTTAAACCAAAACCTATAAAACTTGTGGGGAAATTTAATATGATCTGGGTTAGGGAAAGATTTCCTAGAAAGGACACAAAAAACACAGACAACAAAAGTAAATTTAATAAATTTGACTTTATCATTCCAAGCCTCTACTATTCAAATGACACTGTTAAGGAAATAAACAGGCAAGCCACAGGCAGACAGAAATATTTTCAGAACACATGTCTGATAAAGGACTTGTATCCAGAATATATAAATAACTCTCACAGCTCAATAATAATAAAACAAACAACCCAAAGAAAATTTGACAAGTTTCAAACAGACACTTCAAGATGTCCAATATAATTTTTCTTTAGAGAAATTCGTATTAAACCCACAGTAAAATAGCAATACACATTTTCTAGAATGTTAAAAACAAAACAAAGCAAAGATTACTGACAATACCTGATGATGTTGCAGGGCAACTAAAATGTATATACATTGCTGTTGGCAAAGGAAAATAGTATAGCCCTTTTGGAAAACAGTTTAGTAGTTTCTTATGAATTTAAACAAATAACTTATGATCCAGCCACCTCACCCCTACGTATTTATCCAAAAGAAATAGTAGCATATGTCAACAAAGACTTACATGAAAATGCTTATAGCAGATTTACTCAAAATAGCTAACAAAGAAGGATAAACCCAAATTTCTATCTACTATGGAATGGATGATTAAATTGTAGTACATTTACAGAATGGAGCAATACTACCAATGAAAGGAGTGAACTACTGATACATGCCACAACATGTATGAATCTCAAAAGCATTGTGCTATGTGAAAGAAGGACACAAACGGCTATATATTCCATGGTCCAGTTATCTAACTTTCAAGAAAAGGGAGAGAAATTAAACTAGTGGTTGTGGGAGTGAGAATGAATGGAGGGACTGACTGCAAAGGCTGTCAGTGGGTTGATATGAGTTGATGAGAATATTCCATGTATTCATGTGGTGATGGTTAAATGACTATGTTTTCTGAAACTCAGAACTGTAAACCTAAAAATTAGTAAATTTTACTATATAAACCTTAATAGACCTGATGGAATGCATTTTAGGCTCTGGAGCAAGTAAAGGGATAAAAGGGCCCTGTATAGAGATTACATTTTTGCAGGATAGATTAGAAAGAAGGGTAGAGATTTGGTAGATCTGTTGGGGGATATTGAATAATCAGGGTGTTAGGTGATGAAGGACAATAAGAGCTATCTTGAATATTTGAAAAGTTGTCATTTTGAAGAAAGTTTAAACTTATTCTGTGTGGCTCCATAGAGTAACAAGAAACAGCTAGAGCTTTTCGGACATGTACCACGTGTGTATGTTAATGAGCTCTCCATCACAAAAAATAAGTAAACTGGGTATCCACAAGTTTGCGAGGCTACAGGCTGCAGGGAGTTAAATAGCAGAAGGAAGAGAAACAGGAAGGAATTTTTAACCTTTACGTTAGCTTCCCTCAGTCACTCCACATGTTTTCCACAGAGGTTCCTATTATATTCTAATTTCTCCTTTGGAAGCCAGATCCCCCAGATAACCTAGCCTCAGGTAGTCGACAGAATTTGAAGAGATTAGTCTCTGCTCACCAATCTTTGCTCTTTAGAGCCTGAGATAAACTCATGTAGAAGCATTTACTTCCATCAAAGATGTAGAAACCCAGCAGACAATGGCTCAAGGTGGGTCCTGGGCAGTTGATTTAATCAACTGCAAAGGGTAAAAGCGGCAGCAGGTGTGGTTTAGAGTCCTAGAACATGACTAATATCCAGTTTTTCATTGGTTCAATGAAGAGGCAGTTTTTCCTCTACATTCTGCATTCAGATAGAACTATAGTTCCTCAAGTCTAAGTTAGACTAGTGCAAAGTTTTTGGTGGCAAACATGGGAAGATAGCTCCTTTCTTCAAATAGCGCCCAAATTTCTGAAGCAGTATTTTTTTTTCTTCCCTTGATAGCTTGGGAGGAAAGTTTCTCACCTCCCACACTCCCATTTTTGAAACTATCTGCTGGAAGGTGATTCCCAGTGTTCGGAAGTAAGAATTCCCTATCTTGTATATAACCAATATTTTCCAGGGAAACCATTATATATGTCCTGCCTCATCCCAGCTCTATTGGAGAATTTCAGGTGAAATTTGTTTTTTAATGTCAACATAGTTATGAAATGACAAAAGCACTAGATAGTCCCCAGCCAAACATCCCTTCTCCCTCAGGAAGTATTATGGGCTATTCTAAGGGTACTGACACTACGGGATTTGAACTGAGGTCACTGCATTTGTGTTATCTGCTGTTCTTCCCCAGGTCCTTTCGCAGCCTATTAAAATCTCATTCACAGGTTTTCCAAGGTAAAAACAAATTCATTGTTGTCTTCTATGGCATCATCAAACCTATGCTCCACACCACCTCTACAACTTACAACAAAGATGTGAAAAGTCCCTTCAGGAAGCAGGTAACTTAGACTCATACACCAAGACATATTGCATGAAGCTCATGTATATCTGGGAAACCAAGCATCAGATAATTCACTTCTGTACAAACAGACACCTACAACCCCTCAGCACCACGCCAAACACTTTCAGGACTCAAGACATGGTCCTAGCTTTTAAGGAAGTTGCAATCTAGTTGGCAGTGGGGAGAGGAAGGAAATATAAGTATACAAGCAATAATATAAAAACAAAAATATCAGCAGAATATAGTAAGTGCTACATACTTACTCTACAGAGAAAGAGAAAGAACTCACTTCACATTGCTAAGGTGGGCTCATGTGAAGCTTCAGGAAGAAGTTGACAACATCGGAAGTGATATTTTCAGCATGGTGAGAGTTCAGAGACTTGGATAGGAGGATAAAGCAGTGGAGGGTCACTCCAGGCAAGGGTAACAGAAGAAACAGAAGCATGGACTGGCAAAGAGAATGATACAAAAAGGGAGAGAGATCTCCTTTGAGTAGAGAAGGAATGTCAGGATGATTGAGAAGAGAGGATAGAAAACATAGCACTTATCCCAGCCAGGAATTGTCATTTTGGGAACTCTGGAGCCAGACTTCCCGGTCTCAAATCCTGGCTCTGCCACTTAAGTAGCTGTGTAACCTTAGGCAAGCTGTATAATTTCTCTGGGTCTCCATTCTCCAACCATAAAATGGAGAAAATAATGGTACCTATACCTTATACAGTTATTTTTGAAGATATAAGAAGTTAAACCATGGGAAGTAGTTGGAAGAGTGTAAGCATGCAATAAACGTTAGCTATTATCATTGTTCTCTTTAATTTTCCCATCACTTAATAGAGTGAGAACTTCTCTATGTAACTCACCATTTCTGACTTCTATTTATACTCGCAACTATTTGGGACACATAGCATGAGATCAGCCTATGTTAAAAGTATATATGAATATATGTGATTAAATGAGTGAATGAGTAATGAGTGTATGAATGAATTGCACTGGGAGCCTTTTTATATTAGAGTCCCTGATATAAAATCTATACTAAAGCCAAGATTCTTCCTGTGCAGCATATGCTTCTGTTCAACATATGCTGACTTCAGATATGTGTGTTTCCATTTATCCAGTCTTTGGGAGGCAGTACTGGGGCTGGATGTGTACAGGATTCATGAATCCAGCCAGGGATGAGAGAACAGAGAACTGACCAATAAATAGGAGAACTGAGTTTGAATCCTGGTTCTGCTATGATCTTGAGCAAGCCATTCTACTTATAAGCCTCAGGTTTGTCATATGGAAAATTGGAATGATTCATGATGCCTACCTTTCAGAATTCTGGTAAGAATCAAAAGACATAAACCAGGTGACAGTTCTTGGCATTCCAAATGAGTTTTCTTCACCGTTTAATGTACTAATAACTGATATTAAAACAGGCTTGTTGATTTTCCTGGAGTTTGACATACAGTAGGTACAGGGACACTAAATCACCACAGAAGCAGGCAGGGTAAGGATTTTCTGGTGGACACTCAGACACTTCAGACAACTGAGAACAGTGACTGCTTTCCATATTGCTTTCTACACTGTCACCAGCCTGTTATGGCCTGAAGCTATTTGTGACTCAGTGCTGTGCTTTCAGCCTGTTATTTTCTCAGTACCTGGCAGGCGATAGGGGATCAATAATGTTTGTCGAGTTACAGATCCAGTCTTCCACCACTCATATCATTCTCTCTCTCTCTCTCTCTCTCTCTCCTCCCAGCCTGCCCCCTACTCCATTCACACATTCATTCAACAAATACTGCCTACCAATTGAGTGTCAGGCCCTCTGCTAGGCTCTGATAGGCGTCAGGCCCTCTGCTAGGCTCTGACAGGCACTGCTGTAGTGCAGATTGCCTTCTCATTCTATTTCCAGTCTCTGTCACTCAGCCTCTTCACCCCATCACATACACATGCACTGTTTCTTACATTATTGCTGTGATGTTATTCTCCTTTTATCCTTTCCCTTTTTCTGCATCTCCATCTGCCCCAGCCCAGTCAATGACTAACCCACTTCAGATCTGCTCAGCCCACATGCCCTCAGTTTCTGGCCTCTTATCCCTTTTCTGAGCCCCACCTAGTCCCCAGAGACAGCTCCCCTCCTGGAGGAGTTGGCACAGACATCTCAAGAGCAGGTCTGCCCAATAGAGAGGCATCCCTATGCATGTGCAAGGAAGCCCAGACAAGCAGGTGACTTCCCAGTAGCCCTTCCTGAAGCCCACCTCTTAAACTTCTAGAGTCTCTAGGGAAATGCCAGGAACTTCCAAAAAGGTCCTTTCTACTCCCACTTCCCACTTATGTCCCAGATATGCCTTGCCTGACTTGTACCTCCCCATCCGCAATTTCCTGGTTCGCCTGGGAGGTGCTCAAACTAGTGTTTTATTCATAGTTTCACCCAACCAAAATTTTGTATGCACTTACTTCTCTCAAGATTTTTTTCCATGCATTATCTCATTTAATCCCCAAAACAACCCATGAGGTATTAATATTGTCTCCATTACCAATGAGGAAACCTAGGCTCAGAGAGATGGCACGACTGTCCCAAGTCCTCACATCTAGTGTGTGGCAGAGTAGATTCAGAAATTTGAATCTCCTCCTTACTAAGTATCTCTCTCCTCCAACCCTCACTCATCAGTGGACACCATGTTATTAAATTGAGTGCCAAACACACAGTGGTTAGTGGCTGAAGAAACAATGTCAGTTTTTATGTTCTAGAGATCTTGCATTTACAAATGTCAATCTGATTTCTCTTCTTGAATGCCTTACAAAATTCTCAAACTGAAATATCCCAAACTGAACTCAACATTTCCCCAACTCCTCTTATTTCCTCTGCTCAAGCTAGTTCTTTCCTGCTCATATCCCCTGTATTAGCTAATGGCACCATTATCTATCAAGTTCTGTGAGCCAAAATAATACCCAGGAGGCCTCCCATGACCTTCTCTCTCCTTTACACATCCCCACCCTGGTGCCCTCCACACCAAATCCTTAGACCATTTCTATATCCCCAATGCCAGGCTGTAATTCTGAGCCTTGTTACCTCTTGCTTTCACTTTGGAAAACCTCTCTACTCATGATTTATTTCAAATCTCTTTCATTGGCTTCTCATCATTGATCCAAATGCTTAACATTAGAGTACCTTGGAGCTCAGTCCTTAGACCATGACTCTATCTTTCAGTTGCTCCTTTACGATCTCATCCAGTTTCATTATGTTAAATATAATTGATGTGCCATCAGCTCCCCAGGTTTTAGCTCCAGACTGGATATCTCTCCTAAACTACAGATTCATATATCCAGTTGCCTATTGGATACCTACACCTGGATATCTAATAAACATGTTAAACCTAATACACTCCAAACCAAACTCCAGATCCTCCATAAATTCCAAGGCTGCCTCTATCTCAGGCTTCCCAATTTTGGTAAATAGTGATTTTAGTCTTCTTGTTGCTCAGGTCTTGATCCTTAGAATATAGAAAACATACTCTTGCCACAAGGTATTTCCACTTGCTATTTTCCCCATCTATTTAATAAAATGTTCTTCCATTGGATATGTATTTTATGCACTCCCTCATCTCATTCAAGTCTCTATTCAGCTGGCACCTTAGCAGAGATGACTTCCCTGATCACTCTACATAAAATGGCAGAACCTTTTCCCCATCACACTCTACCCCTTATTATGCTTTATCTTTCTTCAAAGCATTTATTACTACCTAACAAATTACATATTTGTTTGTTTCTTTGTTTATAATCCATCCCAGTCCTCGAGAATATAAACTCCCTGAGTACAGGGAATTTGCTTTGTTCGCTGTTATATCTAAAGCACGTAGGAAGATGCCTGGGACATAATAAGTGCTCAATAAATATTTGCTAAATTAATGGATAAACGAAATAAGCAAGTGAGTACATAGATAATTATTTATGCTCTGCATCTGTAGGCTTTCAATCACTTGCTGATGTTTCCTCTGCCTGGAATGTCTTTCTCCTACCCATGGAAATTTTACTCCATTCTCCTAAATTCTAGCTCAAATATTGTTTCTTCTATACACTTCCATCCAACTCCCCCTACTCCCAGTCAGAATTAATCTCTGCTCTAACACTAGCATATAATTCTCTACTGCACTCATTACCTTCTGCCTTAAGTTTGAGTTATCTACATATCAGGCTGATCTCATGCCTAAACGTTGAGCTCTTTAAAGTATGGTGTTCTCCAAAGTGTCTAGCATAGTGCCTGGAATATTGTTAAATTGAATGGAAGGAAACTAAATGCTTATTATCAAAGTAGACAACTCCAATTAAGGATAATTAGCCTTGAGAATGGCAGTGTTACCAGCAACTCAATTAATGAACTCTAATTGCTCTTCCCAGACATAGACATTAGCTGGTATTCAGCTTTGGGCTGTAACATGTATGGATTTCTTCATTGTTAACGTTAGGTCTGTGAGCTGTTGCTTCTGCCTGGGCTGTGCTAGTGCTTTATATGCCTCCTTCTTGGGGCAGCAGGTATAAACCCTAGGGAGACTGGAGCAGAGGCCATGCTTTCTTCATCAGGCTTGGGAGGTTCCCTACTGAGAAAGAATGTCTTTCTCCTCAACCTTGGGGTTACTTAGAGTAGGTGGACAATGTCTCCCTAATAAAATTGGGAGATCTTTAGAGTAAGGAGACAATGGTTTTTCTGTCATGCTGGGGACACATCAGGGTACCAACAATTTCTCTGTGCAGACAAGGAACCTGTTGACCATATCTTCCTAAAATAAAGAAATTATGCTTCGTTATTAATTATGTTTCCAGAATTAAGGTTCCACAATGTGAGAGTCTGAACAGCCTATATAGGATGGGAGAACCATTGCTTATAATCTCATCAAGTCTCATGGCTTTAAATATCATCTACATGCTGAAAACTTCCAAACTGGTATCTCCTTCCCAGACCTTTCCACTAAGTTCCAGAACTCTTCATCCACTTACTTAATCAACATATACATTTAGATGTCTAATAGAAATTTCAAACTTGACATGTCCATCAAAAAACAAGCGAACAAACACCTCCTGATCTTTCTCTTCAAAAGTGCCCCTTCTTCAGTTGATGACAACTTTATTCTTCCACTTGGTCAAGTCAAAACCTTAAAGTCATCCTTGACTCTTCTTCTTCTCTCGCATCCACATCTAATCTGTTAGGAAAAACTGCTGTCTCTATGTTCAGTATATTCCCAGTATACAATCATTTCTCACCATCTCCACTACTACCATTCTAATCTAAGCCACAACTTTCAATTTTATGTTGAAACAGCCTCTGATTGATAGCCCTGCTTCTATTGTTGCCTATAAGTTCCTTCTTAACAGAGCAGGTAAATGATCTTTTATTAAAAAATATATAGGCCAAATCATTATACTCCTCTGTTCAAAACAGTACTTTGGATACAAATATTTTTACTGTGGTATGTGATGGTTAATTTTGTGTATCAACTTGATTTGGCTAAGGGATTCCCAGATAGTTTGTCAAACATTATTTCTGGGTGTGTCTATGATGGTGTTTCCAGAAGAGATTGACATTTGAATTGATAGACTGAATAGAGATCACTTTCACCAATACAGTGGGCTCATCCAATCCATTGAAAGCCTGATTAGAACAAAAAGGCAAAGTAAGTGTGAATTTACTTCCTGTTTGATCTGGGACATCCATCTTCTCCTGCCCTCAGACATCAGTGCTCCTAGTTCTCAGGCCTTCAGACTCAGACTGACTTGCATCACTGACTTTCCTGGTTCTCCAGCTTGCAGATGGTAGATTATGAGACTTCCAGTCTCCACAACTGAGTGAGCCAATTTCTACTCTCTCTCTCTAGTTGGTTTTTTTCTCTGGAGAATCCTGACTAATTAATACATGGTAAAATACATGTAACATAAAATTTACCATTAGTGAATTTTAGTAAATTCACAATGTTATGTCATCATCACCACCATCTAGTTCCAGAACATTTTCATTGCCCTAAAAGGAAAATCGATTCCCATTAAGCAATCACTCCCCATTCCCCATTCTACCCAGGCCCTGACATTCACTAATCTTTCTGCCTCCATGGATTTGCCTATTCTAAACATTTCATATAAATGGGACTACATGATATGTAGCCTTTTGTGACTGGTTCCTTTCATTTAGTATGATATTTTCAAGGTTTATCCATATTGTAGCAGTCCTACAATGTACAGGAATGAACTTCATTTCTTTTTATGGTGAAATAATATTCCATTGTATGGATATACTACATTTTATTTATCCAGTTATCTTTTGTTAGACGTTTGAGTTGTTTCCACCTTTTGGCTACTGTAAATTATGCTGCTATGAGCATCCATGTACAAGCATCTATTTTCAGTTCTTTTGCATATATACCTAAGAGTAGAATTTCTGGGTCGTATGGTAAGTGTATCTTTAATTCACTGAGCAACCAACAAACTGTTTTCCATTGTGGCTTGATCTTAATTTCACTGAGAGTAAACTTTCATACAATAACCTAAAAGGCCCTACATGATCTGGCCCATCATATGTTAACTTTGTGACCTCATCTCCTCCTAGTTTCCCCCTTAATCACTCTGCTTCAGCCATGCTGGCCTTCTTTGCTGTTCCTAAAACTCACCAGGCACACTCCCACCTCAGGGCCTTTGTACTTGCTGTCTCCTCTGCCTCAGGCACACTTCCCCAGATATCTCTGTGTGATGCTCCTTCATTTCCTCCACATTTTTTGCTCATATTTCACCGTATCTTTCTAGGCAAAACTGCAACCCTAGTGCCACCCCAACACTCCCTATCCCCCTCTCATATGTTAGTTTGCTAGAATTGCCATAACAAAGTGTTACAAACTATGCAGCTAAGACTATGAAAACTTATTTTCTCACAGTTCTGGAGACTGAAAATTTGATACCAAATAGGTTGGTTTCTTCTGAGACCTCTCTCCTTGGATTGTAGATGACTGTCCTCTCCCTGTGTTTTCATATGGTCTTCTTGTGTACATGTTCATGTTCAAATTCTCTTGACTTGTAAGGACACCAGTCATATTGGATTAGGCCTGCCCCCAATGACCTCCCTTTAAATTAATTTTTGAAGCCTTTATCTCCAAATATGTCACAATCTGAAGTACGGGAAATTGGGACTTCAACATATGAATTTTTGAGGGACCCAATTCAATTCGTAACACATGCTTTATATTTTTCCTTTTCATATTTTTCTTTAGCATTTATATTTATCAAACACACTATATGTTTTACTTACATATGGCATTTACTGTTTATTGTCTTTCTCCTTCACTAAAATGTAAGCTCAATTAAATCAGCTACGTATGTCTATTTAGTTCATCAATATATCCCAAATGCTTAGAACAGTGCTTGGAACACAGTGGGGCCCTCAATAGATATAACTTGGATGAATAACTATTTCCTTCTCCAGACTGGGGGTTGCTGAAGACTGAAACTCTTTAGAGTACAAAAGCTATCTCTCCTTTTTCAATCAGGCCTTACGTCGTGGTTGGAAACCACACCTCCTCCTGACTGGGCTGTGATTCTTGTCTCATTAATTACCAAGAGTAGTGTGTTTTGCTAAATACGAAATCACTCATTGTAAGTCCAATGCTAAAAGAAAAAAATCAATGCCTGGTGAATAAATTCTCTTTAATGTGAGTCATGTTAACAAAACTGTAGATTTATGACCTAAGCATCTACCCTCCCTGCTTTGATACTGAGCTTCTGATGTTAATTTGATTCATTTATCTCTTACCAATGTACAAAGACTGCTGAGCTGAGGAACATTTTGGTGCAGTGTAAAATGTGTTGGACAAAAACTAAATAAAAATGAATTCTGTGTCCCACACCCCCAACTTGTTTCTAATTTTTTGTGCAACCTTGGGCATACTGCTTCTCCTCTGAGGGACTCAGTTTTCTTATGTGCAAAATGAGAGAGTAGGAAAAAATTTCTTCCATGTTCCTAGTCTTACTGGCTGCCACCATCATTTACCCAGTTCCTTAGGCCAAAATCCCGGATTTTGGTTTTTGCCCTCACCCTTCATCCATCAATGAGTCCTATCATGTCCTGTCCATTCTGTATCCCCCAAATATATCTTCCAACACATATACATCCTCCATCTCCACTACTACTACTCTGGTGTAAGCCAACTTCATCTCTAGCCTCAACTACTGCAAGTATCTCTTATCTGATGTGCCTGCCCTAGTCCTTTTAAAACATCACATCCAAATATATCATTGTCCATTTTAAAATCAGTCAATTGTCCCTATTACTCTCAGGAAAAAAAAAGTCCCATAATCTGGAGTCTACGAACTCTCGTGACTTGGTTCCTGCCAAACTCTCTAGCTTCATCCCTATCCCTCGTGCTTCAGCCCTATGGTACCCTGCACACAAGGTCTTACTTGCTCAGGCACCATAGCCTGGACGTGGACTCCCACCCATAACTCTTATCAGCCACACACCCATGCCTCTCCTTTTCATAACACCAACACCCACTCATCTGCCAAAACTCACCTCAGGTGACATCTCATGCAGAAATTCTTCCCTTTATTCCTACTTTGAACCAGTTGCCTCTGATTTGTGCTTCCACAGAATCCTGCATCCAACTATAACAGGACTATCTCTTTGCATTGTAACTATTTGGTCACCATTCTCCCTGATGAGACTATCAACTTCTCAAAGGCAGGAATAATGTCTTGTTCATCTTGGTATTTCCAGTGCTGAGCCCCAGTTACTTACACAGAGTAGATACTCAGAAAGTAAATTGGAAAAACCCCGAAGTTCCCTTCCAGTGTAAGTGGATAGATCCATAAACTAATAAATTGGACCGAATCATAAAACTTTGGTTAAGCCCCCACTCAGTCTTTTATTAACTGTGTAACTGAACTGCACCTGTGTTGGATAGACACTAATTAATAATATTTAGTGGGTTGTACTATGTGTCAGGCACTGTGTTGCGTGCCTTGCCCAAAACATCTCATTAATCCTTACAAATAACCCACTGAGATAGATATTATTATGGTTACTGTTTAAGAGATGAAGAAACAGACTTCGTGCTGATAAGTAAACTGATCGAGGTCACAGAAATTGGGATATGGAGTGCTGAAGAGTCTCTACAAAGATGTAAAGAGGCACAAAGTCACTTTGCTTCCAAGTTGGGAGTATTGGTGGTAAAATATCAATATCAAGTTGTGACATCTGGAGTGGACTGGGCAATAGCCACAGTGGACACATCAAGCTTTGATGTCTGGCAGCTAGCCCTGGTACTGCTAGGGCAAATCTGCTAAAAACCTGAGGAAAGTGTTAGAATGGGTGAGGGAAAGCAAGAAGGAGTTTTATATTCCTACTATGGCTTATTTTCTGACTCACAGCTTTAGGTTATTTGGTGATAGGGCATCAGCTTATAGTTCCGCCTCCTTTTCCCTTCCTTAGGAGAATGTGTGTGTGTGCGTGCGTGTGTGTGTGTGTGTGTGTTTGTACTTGGTGGTGGGAGGAAATAGGTGTTATTAGTTGAGTCTAATTAGATATTAAATGTATTTGTGGCCCATGGTTGGAGTTATTCTTCTTTGCATTAGCCTTTCTCCTGCCCCCTCCTGGCTCCCCTGAATCACTGAACTTCTTGGGCATCATGTTCTCCAAAGCCACAAGGAGCCTCTGGAAGAGGCTATCTCCAGTTTTTCCTTCCCCTGAATGTCTCAGGGTTTCTAGCATAAAGTAAGGGCCATCAACTCTAGGACCTGGCAGAGATTCACAAGAAAAATCCGCCACTGGTATCTGATTTGGGGCTGAGAATATCTTGAGGGGATGATTCTCTATAGTATCCTGGGATGAAACTCCAAGACAAAAGGAAAATAGTGGACCTCTGATAACAACAGTTTGTAGAATAAGACCCTTTCTTTAGGAAGACACAGCTTACAGCTCCTCATCAGAATGTCTGATGTATCAAGCAGAATGCAAGGGGGGATCTTTTAGCCAGGCACCCTTATACAGAGAAAAACTTGCGCAACTGTTTGTAACGGATCTCATCCCCACAAAGGCTCACTCACCATTTCACAGAAATCTGGCCATTTTCTTATTTTTGTGCCTTTCTTCTCTCTGCCCAGAATGACTTTCCTCCTCTCCTCAGCCTATCAAACTTGTACTTATCAATTAAGGCTTCACTCAAGTGTCTTCTCCTTTGTGAATACTTCCTTGACTTTCAGACAGCTGAACAACTTATTCTTCCCTTGGAGTCTCATGGCATTGTGTTTAGACTTCTGTATTATCACTTGTCATACTATTTTCGATCAATGTTCTGTCTGCCCTGCTAGATCTCACTCAGTCTATTCAAGGGAAGGTACCCTGGCTAATTCAACTTTGTCTCTTATCCCAGCACCCAGTGCCACTCTCTCAGTCCCACCACTACTTGAATTTGGCACAGTGCCTGGAACACTGTGGACACTCAACAAATAAGAAAATTTGAATAAGTGTAGGATAATGTGAGGGATACTCAGTGTCAAATGATCGGGCATAGAAATAAAAATATGCCAAATAGATCCTTGGATAGGCCCTCTGATATAGCAAGTTTATCCCATCTCTGGCTGATGGAGTCAAATCCTCACAAGTCCCAGAATTACTCTTTCAGCCAGCACTGAACAACTTTTTTGATTTAGCTTTTGAATAAGTGATCCAATTCCACCTAGGGCATCATTTCCTGACATTCAGATCCCTGTTTCCATATTCCCTCTTGGCCTATAGTTAAAATAAATACATTTCCTTCTTTTCCTGAGAGTGGAGCCAATCTGCAGGCCTCATCATGATTGGAAATGCTTCATGCTGATGCCTTGTGGAGGTGATGTATGGGCCTGGGTCACCTTGGAAATGTCTTCCCTTCTTGCTACGTTCTGAGCTCATTGCTGTGGAGGTAGAATCAGTCTTAAGGTGCTCAAGATGCCTGGAAGGCTGTACATGGCAGAAAGATGACTGACTTTCCTGTTCTCCAGCCCCTTCCTCCCAGGACCATTGTCCATTCACAGTTAAAAATGTATATGGGAGAAACAACTCTATCTGCTCATTATGATCAAGGCCAATTAGCCTTGCCAGTATGTTAACTCCTTTCTTTACCTGCTGCTCTAGTGGCACAAGAAACCTCAAATTACCAGGTGGCAGCCATAACTTTAAGTTTAGCAGGAATCTTATAGTGTTCCCTAGCGGAAGCATCTACTCTCTGGAAACCAGGACATCTAGAACCACAGAACTTAAAGTTTTCAAATGAGTCCCTGGGAATGATGGTGAATGGGGTCACTCCAATGTCCACTCATTTTCTGCCAGATCTGTGTATTCTACCTATTTATGGTAGAGTGTCATATAATGACTGCTGGTTTAAGACATACATTGCCTCATGAAGAACAAAGCCCTCAAATCACAGGTATCATTTCCAAGATACTGCCTTATCTGTGCCTTTAAGAGACCATGTCAGTACTCTACTAAGGCTGGCAGCTTCTGGGTATGTGGTATATTGTAGAACAAGTGGATCCCATGGTTATAAAATTATTGTTATGACTGCTTTGATATAAAGTGAACCAATTAATGTGAGATAAGGTGTAATAAAGTGCCCTTTTCATGGAAAGGACATACTGGCATGACCCAAATATTATGTTGGTGCAAAAGTAATTGTCATTTTTTGCCATTCAAAGAAACGTAAGTGGATCCTTCAAAATTTCACCAATGTGACAAGTCTCTGCATCCTTACAAGGTTTATTTTCTACCCTCTGGAGCTCGCGAATCCAGAGTACTTGCCACTTTCTCTTTATCAGAGCCAATTAAATTGATGTTATCGATATAGTGGGCCATCATGATATCCTATAGAATTTTCAGACTATCACATTCTCTTTGTACTATATTATAACAAATGGCAGGAGAGTTAAAATAGACCTGAATCAAAAGCATAAAGGTATACTACTGCCTATTTGGGTGAATATGAACAGCTTCTCCTTCTCTTTCCAGATGAAGATTTAAACAAATCTTTTAGCCACATCAAATCCATTTACCAAATACCAGAGGCTGCATTGATAATAATCTATTATAGTAAAAATACCATATGTGTCATAAAAGCTTTAGTCAGGACTATTACTTGTTTAAGTTTGTGTTAGTTCATCATAATCTACCGTGGTACATCTGTTTTTTTCACAGTGAATGAGGACATAATGTGGATTATCAGCCCCGCTTCCCTTAAGTCTTTGGGATTGTCACTAATCTCTACCATTCCACTTAAAACGTGGTATCATTTTTTATTTACCACCTTGGTCTGGGGAAGATACCAGTTTCATAATGTTCATGTGTGATTTTCTACCATAATAGCTCTTAATTCATGGGTCCTGGAACCAAAAGTCAGGTTTTTTCCACATGCTAAGTATGTCCTTCTGCTTAGACAATCAGAAATTCCCACTGAGTGTGTCTTTGGACCCACTGTAAGATGGACCAAGGCAAGAACTGAATTCCACAAGGACTTATTTTAGTGTTGGGGGTGGGTGTTATTGTGCTTTAGGTTCCTTAATATCAGCATCTGCTTAAACTCTGTATCCAAAAGCCCTCAAAAGATATGGGCAATCCCCTTTTTCTTAGTGTTTGCTTATATTTATAAATGTTAATAAGTCCCTTTTGGGGAAGGACTGATAGAATCACTACTGTATATGCTTGCTTTTGCATTGCAAGATCTTTCTTCAAGCGTACTCAATTTCTCTTTCGATTGTTGACTTCCGAAGCTAACAACTGGCTCAAGTATGAAAATCAGGCAAAATATTTTGACCCTTCATTGAGATAGTGTAGATCAACTTCTATTCATCCACTTATGATTTTAAATTATATATATCAAGCAAGCAACACTCTCATTGGCCAACTGTGTATCTTGCTTCTAGGAACACCATGATCTATTAGTCATCACCATACATTCCTGCATGACAGGACACTTTGGTTGCCACTTGACCATTACAATAATTGTGTTCACCTGGCTTCTGGCAATTGTGTGCTGCCATCTGACCTCTGTTCTTCTGGAATCTTATCATTTCCACAGAAACTAGAAAGCTCAATTCTATAACCTAATCTCCTACAGTCAGCTCCAGCCTAGCAGAGCAGAGAACATTTACTTCTGAGCTTCTAAAATATTTTGGAACTGCCCCTTATTATTGCACTTCTTTTCACCTTAGTCAAGGGAGTGTACTCTGAGCCTTCCCAGAAATAGTCCTCTGGTGGGAACTCAGGTTTTATGAAATAGATCCATTCTAACATGCCCACTTCTGAGAGCATTTTTATCCCCATTTTTTAACACTCTGACAAGGCAGTTCAAGCATCTCATTTCATTTAATGCGATTCACATTTTCCCCCAAATTTCCAGGAATCATCTCAGTCATCTTAATTAATAGGCTTGGCTCCAGGTACCCTTACAAGATATGTTAAATACTGAGTCACAGTAGAATGCTCACATATCGAAAACAAATTTTAAAAGTGTTTTCTCTTATCCAACTTTATATTTCACTTTTCTTTAATCAAGTTAGCTTCAAGATACATATGCAGGCGTGTTGTCCCAGTTCCTGATAACACATATTATTAGATTCTGTAGCTCCATTGATTAATAACACATTTCCTCCATTAGTAAAGCCAGACCTTCCCCAGATAGGTCATGCTAACTTGATCTAGTTCTTGGTCCAATGGCCAGAAAGAAATGTTGGGGTAGATCTTGAGAAGGGCAAGTATTGGCTTGCAAGGCATCTACTTCAGTTAAAATCTCTACTTAGCCTTCAGACAGGAGAGTGCTGTTATCTACTAGCAATAAAGAATGGACTATTTATTGCAGGACCACAATGTTTTGGAGAATAAAAAGGTTCCATATTTCGTCAGTGGGTAAACTTAGGTGACCCCATCCCAAGCCTCAGATTGTGAGTCATTCCCTGTCAGAATCATAATTTTTGTGTATAGATCTTATGGAGGCTGTGAATTTCACCTTCTCTGACAGTCTCCTACTTTTAAAGATCAGGTCTTCAGGGGGGCTGGCAAGATGACCGAATAGCAACGGCTCCGGTCTGCAGCTCCCAGCGAGATCGACGCAAAAGGTGGGTGATTTCTGCATTTCCAACTGAGGTACACGGCTCTTCTCATTGGGACTGGTTAGACAGTGGGTGCAGTCCATGGAGGGCTAGCCAAAACAGGGTGGTGCGTCACCTCACTCGGGAAGCACAAGGGGTCGGGGAACTCCCTCCCCTAGCCAAGGAAAGCCATGAGGGACTGTGCCCTGAGGAATGGTGCATTCCAGCCCAGATGCTATGCTTTTCCCATGGTCTTCACAACCTGCAGATCAGGAGATTCCCTCTGATGCCTACGCCACCATGGCCCAGGATTTCAAGCATAAAACTGGGCAGCTGTTTGGGCAGACACCAAGCTAGCTGCAGGAGTTTTTTGTTTGTTTGTTTGTTTGTTTGTTTGTTTGTTTTCTATACCACAGTGGCACCTGGAACGCCAGTGAGAGAACTATTCACTCCCCTGCAAAGGCGGCTGAAGCCAGGGAGCCAAGTGGTCTAGCTCAACGGATCCTACCCCCAAGGAGCCCAGCAAGCTAAGATCCACTGGCTCAAAATTCTTGCTGCCAGTACAGCAGTCTGAAGTTGACCAGGGACACTCGAGCTTGGTGGGGGGAAGGACATCCACCATTACTGAGGCTTGAGTAGGCGGTTTTCCCCTCACAGTGTAAATAAAGCCTCCAAGAAGTTCGAACTGGGCAGAGCCTACCGCAGCTCGGCAACGCCGCTGTAGTCAGACTACCTCTCTAGATTTCTCCTCTCTGGGCAGGGCATCACTGAAAGAAAGAAAGCAGCCCCAGTCAGGGGCTTATAGATAAAACTCCCATCTCCCTGGGACAGAGCACCTGGGGGAAGGGGCGGCTGTGGGCACAGCTTCAGCGGACTTAAATGTTCCTGCCTGCTGGCTCTGAAGAGAGCAGCGGAACCCCCAGCACAGCATTCGAGATCTGTTAAGGGACAGACTGCCTCCTCAAGTGAGTCCTTGACCCCCGTGCATCCTGACTGGGAGACACTACCCAGCAGGGGTTGACAGACACCTCATACAGGAGAGCTCCGGCTGGCATCTGGTGGGTGACCCTCTGGGACAAAGCTTCCAGAGGAAGGAAGAGACAGCAATCTTTGCAGTTCTGCAGCCTCTGCTGGTAATACTCAGTCAAACAGGGTCTGGAGTAGACCTCCAGCAAACTCCAGCAGACCTGCAGCAGAGGGACCTGACTGTTAGAAGGAAAACTAACAAACAGAAAGGAATAGCATCAACATCAACAAAAAGGACGCCCAAACAGAAATCCCGTCTGAAGGTCACCAACATCAAAGACCAAAGGAAGATAAATCCACGAAGATGAGAAAAAACAAGCACAAAAAGCTGAAAATTTCAAAAATCAGAACGCCTTTTCTCCTCCAAAGGATCACAACTCCTCGCCAGCAAGGAAACAAAACTGGACAGAGAATGAGTTTGACGAATTAACAGAAGTAGGCTTCAGAAGGTGGGTAATAACAAACTCCTCCAAGCTAAAGGAGCATGTACTAATCCAATGCAAGGAAGCTAAAAACCTTGAAAAAAGGTTAGAGGAATTGCTAACTAGAATAACCAGTTTAAAGAAGAACATAAATGACCTGATGGAGCTGAAATCACAGCATGAGAACTTCGTGAAACATACACAAGTATCAATAGCCAAACTGATCAAGTGGAGGAAAGGATATCAGAGATTGAAGATCAACTTAATGAAACAAAGTGTGAAGACAAGATTAGAGAAAAAAGAATAAAAAGGAATGAACAAAGCCTGCAAGAAATATGGGACTATGTGAAAAGACCAAACCTACATTTGATTGGTGTACCTGAAAGTGACAGGGTGAATGGAACCAAGTTGGAAAACACTCTGCAGGATATTATCCAGGAGAACTTCCCCAACCTAGCAAGACAGGCCAACATTCAAATTCAGGAAATACAGAGAACACCACAAAGATACTCCTCGAGAAGAGCAACCCCAAGACACATAATTGTCAGATTCACCAAGGTTGAAATGAAGGAAAAAATGTTAAGGGCAGCCAGAGAGAAAGGTCAGGTTACCCACAAAGGGAAGCCCATCAGACTAACAGCGGATGTCTCTGCAGAAACCGTACAAACCAGAAGAGAGTGGAGGCCAATATTCAACATTGTTAAAGAAAAGAATTTTCAACACAGAATTTCATATCCAGCCAAACTAAGCTTCATAAGATAAGGGGAAATAAAATCTTTTACAGACAAGCAAATGCTGAGAGATTTTGTCACCACTAGCCCTGCCTTATAAGAGCTCCTGAAGGAAGCACTAATTATGGAAAGGAAAAACCAGTACTGGTCACTGCAAAAACATACCAAATTGTAAAGACCATCAATACTATGAAGAAACTGCATCAACTAACAGGCAAAATAACAAGCTAGTATCATAATGACAGGATCAAATTCACACATAACAGTAACAATATTAACCTTAAATGTAAATGGGCTAAATGTCACAATTAAAAGACACAAACTGGCAAATTGGATAAAGAGTAAGGACGCATCAGTGTGCTGTATTCAGGAGACCCATCTCACATGCCAAGACATACATAGGCTCAAAATTAAGAAATGGAGCAATATTTACCATGCAAATGGAAAGCAAAAAAAAATGGGGGTTGCAATCCTAGTCTTTGATAAAACAGGCTTTAAACCAACAAAGATCAAAAAAGGCAAAGAAGGGCATTACATAATGGTAAAGGGATCAACGCAATGAGAAGAGCTAACTATCCTAAATATATATGCACCCAATACAAGAGCATCCAGATTCATAAAGCAAGTTCTTAGAGACCTACAAAGAGACTCAGACTCCCAAACAACAATAGTGGGAGACTTTAACACCCCACTGTCAATATTAGACAGATCAATAAGACAGAACATTAACAAGGATATTCAGGACTTCAACTCAGCTCTGGACCAAGTGGACCTAATAGACATCTACAGAACTCTCCACCCCAAATCAACAGCATATACATTCTTCTCAGCACCACATCGCACTTATTCTAAAACTGACCACATAATTGGAAGGAAAACACTCCGTAGCAAATGCAAAAGAACAGAAATCATAACAAACAGTCTCTCAGACCACAGTGCAATCAAATTAGAACTCGGGATTAAGAAAACTCACTCAAAACTGCACAACTACGTGGAAACTGAACAACTGCTCCTGAATGACTACTGGGTAAATAGCAAAATTAAGGCAGGAATAAATGAGTTATTTGAAACCAATGAGAACAAAGACACAACGTACCAGAATCTCTGGGACACAGCTAAAGCAGTGTTTAGAGGGAAATTGATAGCACTGAATGCCCACAAGAGAAAGCAGGAAAAATCTAAAATTGACACCCTAACATCACAATTAAAAGAACTAGAGAAGCAGGAGCAAACACTTCAAAAGCTAGCAGAAGACAAGAAATAACTAAAATTGGAGCAGAACTGAAGGAGATAGAGACACGAAAAACCTTTAAAAAAGTCAATGAATCCAGGAGCTTGTTTTTTGAAAAGATCAACAAAATAGATAGACTGCTAGCAAGACTAATAAAGAAGAAAAGAGAGAAGAATCAAATAGACACAATAAAAAATGATAAAGGAGATATCACCATTGATCCCACAGAAATACAAACTACCATCAAAGAATAGTATAAACACCTCTACTCAAATAAACTGGAAAATCTAGAAGAAATCGATAAATTCCTGGACACATACACCCTCCCAAGACTAAGCCAGAAAGAAGTCAAATCAAATCCCTGAATAGACCAATAACAAGTTCTGAAATTGAAGAAGTAATTAATAGCCTACCAACCAAAAAAAGCCCAGGACCAGATGGATTCACAGCCTAATTCTACCAGAGGTACAAAGACAGCTTCCTTATGAAACTATTCCAAATAATAGAAAAAGAGGGACTCCTCCCTAACTCATTTTATGAGGCCAGCATCATGCTGACATCAAAACCTGGCATAGACACAACAAAAAAAGAAAATTTCAGGCCAGTATCCCTGATAAACACAGATGTGAAAATCCTCAATAAAATACTAGCAAACTGAATCCAGCGCACATCAATAAGCTTATCCACCACGATCAAGTTGGCTTCATCCCTGGGATGCAAGGCTGGTTCAACATACACAAATCAGTAAACATAATCCATCACATAAACAGAACCAATGACAAAAATCACATGATTATCTCAATAGATGCAGAAAGGGCCTTCGACAACATTCAACACCCCTTCATGCTAAAACTCTCAATAAGCTAGTTATTGATGGAACGTATCTCAAAATAATAAGAGCTATTCATGACAAACCCGAAACCAATAACATATTGAATGGGCAAAACTGGAAGCATTCCCTTTGAAAACTGGCACAAGACAAAAATGCCCTCTCTCACCACTCCTATTCAACGTAGTATTGGAAGTTCTGGCCAGGGCAATCAGGCAAGCGAAAGAAATAAAGGGTATTCAAATAGGAAGACAGAAAGTCAAATTGTCTCTGTTTGCAGGTGACATGATTATATATTTAGAAAACCCCATCATCTCAGCCCAAAATCTCCTTAAGCTGATAAGCAACTTCAGCAAAGTCTCAGGATACAAAATCAATGTGCAAAAATCACAAGCACTGCTATACATCAATAGTACACAGAGAGCCAAATCATGAGTGAACTCCCATTCACAATTGCTACAAAGAGAATAAAATAACTAGGAATACAACTCACAAGGCATATGAAGGACCTCTTCAAGGAGAACTACAAACCACTGCTCAAGGAAATAAAAGAGGATGCAAATAAATGGAAAAACATTCCATGCTCATGGATAGGAACAATCAATATTGTGAAAATGGCCATACTGCCCAAAGTAACTTATAGATTCAATTCTATCCCCATTAAGCTATCATTGACTTTCTTCACAGAACTAGAAAAAACTACTTTAAATTTCATATGGAACCAAAAAAGAACCCGTAGAGCCAAGACAATCCTAAGCAAAAAGAACAAAGCTGGAGGCATCATGCTACCTGACTTCTACAGGCTACAAGTAACCAAAAACGCAGGGTACTGGTACCAAAACAGATATATAGATGAATGGAACAGAACAGAGGCCTCAGAAACAATGCCACACATCTACAACCATCTGATCTTTGACAAATGTGACAAAAACAAGCAATGGGGAAAGGATTCCCTATTTAATAAATGGTGTTGGGAAAACTGGCTAGCTATATGCAGAAAACTGAAACTGAACCTCTTCCTTATACCTTATACAAAAATTAAGATGGATTATAGACTTAACTGTAAGACCTGCACATTCTACACATGTATCCCAGAACTTAAAGTATAATAATAATTTAAAAATCAGGTCTTCAGTATGGTTTCCATTCTCAATGCAGGAGATGAGGGTCTCTTTATACGCTGCTGTGGAGGTCTTCTAAGTTGTACATAGTGGGTTAAGTTGGTAATTGGCTGACTTGAGGCTGTCATTTCCTCCCTTCAATGCATCAGTGTTGCCCAGAAACAACAAATTCCACAGTCCATTTCCCTGCTATGTCTCAAAATGCTACAGATATCACATGGGGCACAGCATCTTCTTCTACATTTGAATCCATTCCAACTAACAACAGATGAAAGTTTAGCAATTATAATGCAGCAAGAAATCACTGTTGCACTCTAGCTGACATCTGATACAATTCTAGAATTCCATCATTAGAGTCCACTTCTAGGATCATTTTTGGTCAACTATCCTAGGAAAGTTTCCTCAGAAGCAGGCCCTCAGACACATGCAAATCATATACTAGGTAGTGCCCCCAAAGAGAACTGACAGGAGATTGGGGAAGCAAGACAAGGATGGAGCAGAAGTCAAGCAAGGGCATGATAATAGACAAAGTCCCCTAAATGTAGCTACAGTCTGATTCCACAGGGGAACTTTGGAGTATATTATGTCCCAGAGTTGTTCTGGTGTGAGGCGAGAGATCTGGGACTTTCTTATTCCCTCATTCATTATTCAATGTTTAGGATCTAAGAGGGACCTAAATGTCCTGGCACTTCTGGCTCTCCATGCAGGTGGACAAAGAAGTTCTGATATCCAAGAACAGTCACCTGCAAAAGAAACGCAAGTGCTCATTGCTGGAACAAATGCTCACCAAAATCAGAGAAGACACAAAGAAAGATCTGAGTAGATCTAGTTGAAGCACTAACATTTTTCACCACAAATGGTGATCTTGGAAAACAGCATTCTATTGGCATGGAAATGTAGAGGTTGAATGACAGTGTCTAAGGCAGAAGTGGGTAGTAAGGAAGTAAAAGAAGTAAATATAAATCACTCCAAAAGTGTGGTGGTAAACAGAAGGCTAGATTATTTACTCAGACCTTACTTTGTGTTAGACACTGAGTTGGGGCCTGAGAAAAGAAAGAAAAACAAAATATAGACCTACATTTGTGAGCACAAAACCTATTTGAAGCAGCTAAAACAGTTACACTACCATATGTTAAGGCCTATTATAAAGGTATAATAATTAATATAGTGTGCCAGGATTGATAAATACACCAAAAAAGGGAATAGAGTCTAGAAATAACTCATACATATAAAGTCATCTTATTAGGATAATGGTGACATTGCAATATAGTGGAGAAAGGGTCTTTTCAATAAATGTGGTTATGCCAATTGTCTCTCCATCTATTAGAAATGAGTATTGACCCATTTCTCATGTCATATAAGAAGTCAAACAGTATAGTTTTTAGAGGAAATCATTAGAGAATTCTTCATGATCTTGTGGTTGGCAAAGGTATTTTTAAAACAGAACACAAAAAATGCTAATCATAAGATACAATTTTGATAAATTATATTAAAAGTAATAACTTCCATTTGTGAGAAGATACTATTAAGAAAGTGAAAAGTCAATCCATAGGTTGGAGAAAATATTTGCATTACATATATTCAACAGAAGAATTATATCAAGAACATATGAAGTTCAGATCAATAAGAAAAATGCAACCATCAAATAGAAAAATGAGCAAAAGATCGAAAGAGACTTTTTTTTACGTAGAGTTTATTTAATGTTTAGATTATTTTCTGAAGTCTGCTGTGACATTGGTGCACAAGACACTTTTTAGCACAGCAGATTATAGAGAGAATAGAACTAGGGTCTGTAAATTGCTGCCTCCTTGATTTGTTGTAAGAATGAAGAAAACACACAAGGCGCATAGCTCAATGCTTGGTCTACATTGCATTTTCCTTCCTCAAAGTTTTTTTGAGAAATTATCCTATCAGTTTTTGGAATGTCTTATAGAAATAAAGGAACCGCTTCTGGCTGCAATGAACCTCTCTAGCTATTTAGATAAATTCTTTAATGTTTTGCTAGCTACATGCATCTTTTTTTTTCCTGTTTTTAAAATCACACTAGGTGTTTCCTGTCACAGTCCCTTTTCCGTAGCCTCACTAACGCATGCTTTCAGGTCCAAAAGAGACATTTCACAACGAGTATATCCAAGTGTTCAATAAACACGTGAAAAGATGAGTAGCTTTACTAGTTACCAGAAAAATAAAAGTTAAAACCATAATAAGAAAACATCCACCAAATTGCCTAAAATTAAAAAGCCTGGCAATACTAAGTGTTTTCAAGGATGTGGAGAAACTAGAACTCTTTTACACTAGTGGAAGTGTAAATTCATACAACCATTCTGAACTATTGTTCAGCAGTATCTACTAAAGCTGCATATATGCCTACTCTGTAATCTAACAATTCCTTCCTAGATATACACCAAATAGAAATATGTATATATGTGCACCAACAGAAATGTACAAGAATATTCATAGTAGTACTCTTTATAATAGCTTCAAACTACACAAATATTTGTGTAGAATTGAGCAATAAATTTATATAAAGGAATACCATATAGCAATGAGTATGAACAAACTAAAACTACATGTAACAATATTGATGTATCTTCAAACATAATGTCTAGTGAAAGAAGTAAAAAGAAAGAAATATAGACTGCATAACCCATTCATAATAAAGTTTAAAACATAAGAAAAATTTATTCTGTTAGATGCCAAGGGGCAATAAATGTGAGGATACACAGGGGAGTTTCTGGGGTGTCAGTGATCTTCTTTTTCTTGATCTCAGACGCTTGCTACATGGGTATGTTTATGAAGTAGAAGTTCAAATAGTGGCCACTTGTGATTTCTTCTGCATATGCGTGTATGTGATGTTTCATTAAAACATTAAATAATATAGCAGGGGGAAATATACGAAAGATGTGAATAGACAACTTAACAAAGAAGATACACAGATGGCAAATAAGCGTATAAGATGCGTAACACCACTTGTCATTAGAGCATTGCAAATTCAAACAACAATGAAATACCACTTTACATGTATTAGATTGGCTAGAATCCAAACAATTGACAATACCAACTGCCGGCAAGTAAGCAGTACAAGAACTCTCATTCACTGCGGGTGAGAATGAAAAATGGTACAGCCTCTTTGGAAGACAGTTTGGCAGTTTCTTACAAAGCTAAACAAAACCTCACTATATAATGCAGCAGTCATGCTTCTAGGTATTTATCCAACTAATTTGAAAAGCTATGTCCACACAAAAACGTACACATGAATGTTCGTAGTTGCTTTATTCATAACCACCAAAAATTGAAAGCAATCAAGATGCCCTTCAATGTGTGAATGAATAAACAAACTGATACATCCACACAATAAAATTGTGATTTTTAAAAGTAATTTCAAAAGAGCTATAAAGTCATAAAAAGACATGAATAAGTATTAGATACCTATTGCTAAGTGCAAGAGGTCAGTCTGAAAAGGATACATATTGCATGATTTCACTTATGTGACATTCAGGTAAAGGCAAAACCAGAGACAGTGAAAAGATCAGAGGTTACATTGTTTTGAGGGAAGGAGGGTTGAATGGGTAAAGTACAGTGGAATTTCTACATTGGTAAATTTATTCTTTATGATATTGTAATGGTGAATACCAGATATTAAGCATTGTCAAAACCTATAGAAATTTACAACACAAAGAATAAACTTAATGTATGCAAATTAAAAATATTTAGACAGCCAGGGAATCCCAGGATGGAATGCAGAATAACAATAAGATCTAAATGTATTATAAGTGTAGTAAACAACCTAATTGAAGTGGGCAGGGGGAATAAGGTGCTGACCTGAGTACCTTTGGAAATGCGTGGACTCTGTAAGACTAAAGGCAAAAGGAACTGTTCAGAAGCATTCTGCTCCAGTGATAAAGGTGGTTCCCATGGGAGTATGAGTTAACAATTCTCACACCGCTATACAGTTACACTGGAATTGAAGAATTAAGTAAACAAATAGTGGATGGTAGGACCCAGGTTTCTCACTGTGGCAGTGGGAGTTTACAGATAAGCAAGGGAAGGAGGCTAGAATGATCCATGTGGTGAGGATTAGAATAAGAGACATCACTAGCAACTCTCATTTAGTTTAATACTGATGCAGGTGGTTACATAGAGAAATATTTATACATATGTTTATACATACGGGTTCAGTATCACACTTAGATCTCCTTGCTCTGTCAGTTGAGAGGGCCAAGAAGCAATGACACAATCAATGAACACACCAGGCACCCCGATCTTGGTTTCTACTACCATCCTCCAATAAAAGAAACCATGACTTTTTAGAGAAAATATCTGGCAATCATTGGAGCATGAATTATACAAAATGATCTTGGAGTATCTTAGAGCACCAGAAACAATAAAAGCGCTAAAAAAAAAAAAGAAAAAAAAACGGGACTATGTAAAAGGAATACAGGAGCCAACTGAAATAGTTCTCAGTGACCAAAGCTGGAATATTTGAGCAACAAAAAAAGTAAAATATTCTTATAGCCGCAAATATAAATAAATATCCATGAGTTTGTGCTGATATAAATAAATTATTGAATAAATAAATGGGGAAGAATAGGTCCCAGATACAGAAGAATTTCGAATAATTTATGTAAATATTCCACGCTTAAGGAGGTGAAATAAAAACCCTTGTTACTTAAGAGTGACCTTCTTCCAAAGAGTAAAGCATGGAATGGGAGAAAAAAATAATAACTTTATGATGAGGAAACCTGACAAAGACTACCTCAAGCCAAGTGATGAAGATTAATATATATTTTTGGTATACCTTTGATACAAAGTGGTGAGAATGGCACTTGATTTCTGAGGTCTTCCTTTCAAAAACACACTACCCCAATCTAATAATGAGAAAAACATCATTAAAAATTGAAATACATTTTATAAAATGTCTGACCTGTAACCCTAAAATATGTCAAGGTCATCAAAAACAAGGAAAGTTTGAAAAATCCAAGGGAGCTGCAGGAGGTGCAGTGACTGAATGTAATGTGATATCCTGGATGGAATATTGATGAATTAAAAACAGAACATTAAGGGAAAACTGAGGAAATTTGAATACAGACTTTAGTTAATAATAATCTATCAATATTGTTTCATTAATTGTGAAAAGTATGCACACTAGTGTAAGATGTTAATGAAAGGGAAACTATATAGGAACTCTCTGTACTACCTTTGTAATAATTCTGTAAATCTAAAGTTGTTCTAAAATAGAAATGTTTACTTAAATATATATTTATAGTTGGGGATAAATACTTCTAGTAAATATCACACAATGTCGTAAAACTATAAGTGTGTTATATCCATGGAGCCTTGTGTAAGCACAGAAAGAAAAACAACTGAATTTTCAGAGGGAGAGAAGAGTCAGGGAGGGTTCCATAGAGGAAGTGGCTTTGAAATGAGTTAATTTCTTTCTTCCTTTTCCTAATTGCTAGAGATACAACAGTGAGCAACATAGACATGAACTCCTGTTCTCTTGGGGCTTATACTCTACTTAGGTGTGACACTAATAAACAAATAAAGTTAAAAATTATGAATTTTTTTAATGATGAGAGAGGAGGGGGTGGTGAAGGCAAAAAACATTGCAAAGATACAGAGATATAAAGGCATATCATGTATTTGGGGATACAGGGCACATTATGTGTGGCTTTAATACAAGCAGGGTCAGGACTAGGGCAGTTGAGTAAAGAAATTAGGGCACACAAATTTAAGGAGATACTCACTTTTAGAGTCATATCCTAGGTGCTTCACTCTAGTCTCATTCCTGAGCACAGGGTTTGTAATGTGGATTTTGGGGAAATTAGATCAAGAGACCAAACTGCTGCCACATTATGAAAGGTCTTGTGTGCCTTACTAAGAAGTTGGGTTTGAGCTTGTAGATGGTGGGGAATCAAAGGAGGTTTTTAAGCTAGAATGAGTACTAATCAAATCTGTGCTTTAGAAAGATTATTTTACAAATTGTGGGAAAAGGATTCAGGCAGTGCAAGGTAAGAGATGAGATGGTCACTGAGAGGACAACTGGTATTCTCAGTATGAGAGACTCCTGGGCACTTTTTAAAGCGGAAGAGAAAGAGAGGCAGTGAAGAGAGAGACATTCAAGGTCTGAACTGAGTGAGCTCTGGGGAAGCAGGGTCAGGTACGGTTTCATTCTCAATTGTCAATCCCAGTACCTTGGACAGTGCCCGGAACATAGGAGGTGGGTAATAAAGCTGCCAGGAGGGCTCCACTATGAAGACAGATGTGATGCCAGTGGTCTTCTAAGGGGGTATAGAGGACAGTTGTAAAAGAGGGGGCTGGAACATAGTGTGGCAAGACATGCATGGCATTGTGTCAGTGATGACTTGTAAGGACTGGTCAGAGACACGTGACCTTTAAGTGTTATCCCTGGGCCAGGAGTGCTCCCAACCTGAAGCAGTGTTGTGATTTTCACAGAGGGTAAAGATGCTAAATTTACAAACCAGTATTTCCCCTCACCACCCGCCTCCACAAACACACACACACACACACACACACACACACACACACGTAAGCCACAACCCTCTTATGAGGTAAGGAATGTTTTTCCCTACGGAATGCCAAGTTGCAGAAAGACAATTAATAGGTGCAATTCAAAAGTTTTTCATTCTATCCAGGGAAAAATAATCAAACATAACTAATGAACAGCAGTAAGAATAGCAATTTTTAAAGGACTTTATTTTTATGGGATAAAAAAGAAACAGATGGATCACACAGCATTCCCAAAAATATATTGTGTAAAGTTACTGAGGGTGCTCAGATACTCTGGGCTAAAACAACATTGGACAGATTAAGGAGTTGGTCCTTGGATCCCATAGCCAT
Organism: Symphalangus syndactylus; assembly: GCF_028878055.3. Taxonomy (NCBI): domain Eukaryota; kingdom Metazoa; phylum Chordata; class Mammalia; order Primates; family Hylobatidae; genus Symphalangus; species Symphalangus syndactylus. Next base: position 134,154,526 of record NC_072447.2, on the reverse strand, counting down.
ATCAAGCTATTAACGGGTTGTTGAAATCATTTGGGAGACATCTTTAACCTTCCAAGATGATGTTGGGACTAACTGAATCCCCTCCTGCCCTTTATAACTGTCCTACATTGCACAGCTGGTGTCTGAAGTTGGTCTTATAAGTCGTTTTATGGACTGTGTTTAAAATACATCATTCAGCAGAACATTAACAGATATGCCATGAAAAAGGAGGTTCTCTGATTAAATAAGTGTGTAAAATGCTAGGCTGTATAGAGTGAAACTGTATGCTTTACTGCAGTATGTTTCAAAACCTTTAACATCATAAACGGGTATATAATTATCCAAGGAGATAAAATTTGCAGCTTCCCCAGTTGTTTAACCTGGTCTGACAAGTGTTCCACAGACTGCCAGTTGGAAAACATTGTCCTAACGCACTATCTCCAGAAGGCCTCTGTTAAAATACAAATATGATAATTGAGAGAAATATATTACATTAAATTATATATTAACTATTAGTACCCATTTTCATAATTGAGGGCAACATGTTCCCAGAAGGATAGAGCATCAGAAATATCCATTGCCCTTGGGGAGCTCATAGTCTATTGGTGAGACAGGAGAGAACGAAATCTACAGCACTATGGTAAGGACTTATATAATGGTACCTTGAATGAGGATGGTGGCAGTGAAAATAAAGTGAAATGGACAGATTTGGGATATATTTTAGAGGAAGATCAATAGGACTTGGTGATGGATTGGGGGATGTAGGGTGACAAAAATGAGAAAGTTTTAAAATGACACTAAGGTGTTTGATTTTGCAACTGCGTGAATCATGATGCCACTCACTGTGACACAGAATGGAAAAGGGGAATGGGTTTTGGGAAGACAACGAGTCTAGCCTGTGAGATTTCTAAGGAAAGTTATTCTAAGGATCACCCTATGTGGCTGTTATTAGTCTCTCTGCTCTGCTACATCGTACAGTGAAGAAGCAGTTCTCATGAGGTATGTCACATTAAAGATTCTGTCTAAACCATTTATCTTCTCACTTATTCCTACAGTAGCTTAATTGATTAACTGAAATACCAGACATAGCCTACAGCACTCAGAACTTCACAGACAGAACAGAGCTATTCACAAAATAAGGTTATTTCTGATCAAATATAGGAGATGATCAGATTAATAAATTAAGATTGTTAACATTTATAAGATTTTTAACATGAAAGAGTGAAAATATAACAAATTGTATGTAGTTTTTATTGCTATTTACTCAGTCAGCCAATATTTATTATGTGTCTAGTATCTGCCAAGTTCAATACTGATTTTAAAACTGAAACAGAGTTCTTGATGTTGAATTGTTCTTAAAGATGAAACAGAGTTCTTGATGTTGAATTGTTCAGCGTCTGGGTGTGTGGGTCAGTGTCCCAGATGTATAAAAGCAAGTAAAATAAATTTTTAGACAGTCTGTAATAGAAGGCCATATTGTACATAGTAAGGGAACAACGGTGGAAACATTCCATTCTAGTGGAGGGTGGGCAGAGAACTTGACACTTGAACTCATTCTTACAAAATGGAAAAGATGTTCTCCAAGTGGACAGAGGGGTGAGATGAAATACAAGAGGACACTCCATGAAAAAAATAACATTGTTGCAAAAGTTAGATGTTTGAAATGCATCTTGCAGGTAATAGGAAGCAATTTAAGTATGTTAAGCAGAGAAATAATGAGTTAGATTTATGATTTATAAAGATAACCCTGGCGGCTGCATGGAGTGCAAATGAAAGATAACAAGCTTGAAGACAGGAAGATCAATTAGAAGTTACTGAAAGGGTTCAAACAGGGGATGATGGAGCAATATCAGTGAGGATAGAGAACAGATGGATTAGAGAGATGTCAACAAGGTAGAATCTAAGGACTTTCTGGCTTTCTTTTAAAAGTTTTTATTTTTCTATTATTTCAATAGTTTTGGAAGAACAAGTGGTTTATGGTTACATGGAAAAGTTCTTTAGTGGTGTTTCTGAGATTTTGGTACACCCATCACTTGAGCAGTGTACACTGTACCCAATGTGTAGTCTTTTATCCTGCCTCCAACACCCACCCTTCCATCCAAGTCCCCAGAATCCATTATATCATTCTTCCTCTTTTTTTTTTTTTTTTTTTTCCTGAGTTGGAATCTCGCTCTGTCACCCGGGCTGGAATGCAATGGCACAATCTCTGCTCACTGCAACCTCTGCCTCCCAGGTTCAAGCGATTCTCCTGTCTCAGCCTCACCAGTAGCTGGGACTACAGGCACGTGACCACACGCAGCTAATTTTTGTATGTTTAGCAGAGACGGTGTTTCACCATGTTGGCTAGGCCGGTCTCGAACTCCTGACCTCAAATGATCCAGCCGCGTTGGCTTCCCAAAGTGCTGGGAATACAGGCATGAGCCTCTGTGCCCGGCCTCCATTATATCATTCTTATGCTTTTGCATCCTCATAGCTTAGCTCCCACTTACAAGTGAGAACATACGATGTTTGGTTTTCCATTCCTGAGTTACTTCACTTAGAATAATGGAGTCCAACTCCATCCAGGTTGCTGCAAATGCCATTATTTTATTCCTTTATATGGCTGAGTAGTATTCTATGGTATATACATATACCACATTTTCTTTTTTTTTCTTCAACTTTTATTTTAAGTTCCAGTGTACATGTGCAGGATGTGCAGGTTTGTTACATAAGTAAACATGTGCCATGATTTGCTGCACAGATAAACCCATCAACTAGGCACATTTTCTTTATCCACTTATTGGTTCACAGGAATTTAGGCTGGTTCCATATTTTTGCAATTGCAAATTGTGCTGCTATAAACATGGATGAGCAAGTGTCTTTTTCACATAAGGACTTTTTTTCCTCTGGGTAGATACCCAGTAGTGGGATTGCTGGATCAAATGGTAGTTCTACTTTTATTTCTTTAAGGAATCTCCATACTATTTTCCACAGCGGTTGTACTAGTTTACATTCCCACCAGCAGTGTAAAAGTTTTCATTTTTCATCACATTCACACCAACATCTATTATTTTTTGATTTTTTAAAATTATAGCCAGTCTTGCAGGAATAAGGTGATATCACCTTGTGGGTGTGATTTGCATTTCTCTGGTAATTAGTAATATTGAGCATTTTTTATCATGGGTTTTTTGGCCATTTATATATCTTCTTTTGAGAATTGTCCATCTCCTTACCCCAGTTTTTGATGAGACAATTTGTTTTATTCTTGTTGATTTGTTTGAGATCCTTGTAGATTCTGGATATTAGTCCTTTGGTGGATGCACAGTTTGCGAATATTTTCTCCCACTCTGTGGGTTGTCTGTTTACTCTGCTGATTGTTTCTTTTGCTGTGCAGAAGCTTTTTAGTTTAATTAAGTCCCATGTATTTATCTTTGTTTTTATTGCATTTGCTTTTGAGTTCTTTGTCATGAACTCTGCCTAAACCAACGTCTAGAAGAGTTTTTCTGATGTTATATTCTAGAATATTTATGGTTTCGGGTCTTAGGTTTAAGTTTTTGATCTATCATGAGTTAATTCTTGTATAAAGTAAGAGATGAGGATCCAATTTCATTCTTCTACATGAGGCTTGCCAATTATCCCAGAACCATTTGTTGAATAGAGTGTCCTTTTCCCAATTTACGTTTTTGTTTGCTTTGTCAAAGATCAGTTGGCTGTAAGTATTTGGCTTTATTTCTGGGTCCTCTATTTTGTTCCATTGGTCTACATGCCTGTTTTTATACCAGTACCATGCTGTTTTAGTAAATATAGCCTTGTAGTATAGTTTGAAGTCAGGTAACGTTATGCCTCCAGATTTGTTATTTTTGTTTAGTCTTGCTTTGGCTATGCGGGCTCCTTTTTGGTTCCTTATGAATTTCAGGATTGTTTTTCTACTTCTGTGAAGAATGATGATGGTATTTTGATGGAAATTACATGGAATTTATAGACTGCTTTTGGCAGTATGGTCATTTTCACAATATTGATTCTACCCATCTATGAGCATGGGATGTGTTTCCACTTGTTTATGCCACCTATGACTTCTTTCATCAGTGTTTTGTAGTTTTCCTTGTAGAGATCTTTCACCTCCTTAGTTAGGTATATTCCTAGGTGTTTTACTTTTTTGCAGCTCTTGTAAAAGAGGTTGAGTTCTTAATTTGATTCTCAGCTTGGTCGCTGTTGTTGTATAGCAGTGCTAATGATTTGTGTACAGTTATTTTCATCCTGAAACTTTACCGATGCAGAAAAAGCATTTGACAAAATCCAGCATCCCTTTATGATTAAAACCCTCTGCAAAATCAGCATGGAAGGGACATACCTTAAGGTAATAAAAGCCATCTATAACAAACTCGCAGCCAACATTATACTGAACGGGGAAAAGTTGAAAGCATTCTCCCTGAGAACTGCAACAAGACAAGGATGCCCACCTTAACCACTTCTATTCAGAGTAGTACTGGAAGTCCTAGCCAGAGCAATCAGACAAGAGAAAGAAACAAAGGGCATCCAAATCGGTAAAGAGGAAGTCAAACTGTTGCTGTTTGCCGACGATATGATCATACACTTAGAAAACCCTAAAGACTAACCCGAAAAGCTCCTAGTTCTGATAAATGAATGTGTTAAAGGACTTCGTGACTTTCTGGATGTGCTATGAGACATCAGGAATGGAATCTAATGATAATACTCTCATTTTGTTCTTTATGAGCAACTTAATTGATGACAATTCTATTGGTAAGATGGAAAAATAAGGGTAATTTAGGGGAAAGATGATGATTTTATTTTTAACATAAATGTAAAGTGTCTGAGACATATGTAAATATTTAGTGAACACTTAAATATATGAGCCTTAATTGAAGTGAAAGATCTGCATTTGAAATCTATTTGGGAGCTGACACTGTATATATGGTATTTGATTCCAGGGAATGTAGGGACTTCTACTTCCTAGCTGTATGGACAAGCACTCCATCCAAAAATACTAGAGAAAGAAATCAATTAAACACTTACACACGCAAAAAAAGAGTAAGGGCAAAGAATTTTGATGAACATGATGAAACGTGACCTAATTATAATGCATACAGCACTACACGCAACAATGGCAGGACTCATTTTCTTTTAAAGTATGTGGGGAGCATTTAACAAAATTGATCACATGCTTGGCAACAAAGAGAGCCTTGACAAATTTATAAAGATTGAAATCATTCAGAGTATCGTCTTGACTCAGTGGATGTAATCTAGAAACCAACAACAAAATAATAAATACAAAATTCTAAATTTCTTGTGAATTATACAATGTACTATGAAATAGCCAATGGGTCAAGGAAGATATCACAAGTACAAGTAGAAAATATTTTGAAGTAAAATATAATTAATATATTGCAATTTCTGATATGCAGCTTTAGCAGATATTAGAAGAAATTTTCTAAGTGTGAAATCTCATCTATAGAACTGAAGAAAGACTAGAACTAAATCAATATAGAACTAAATCAATAATTTGGACTTTTACATTTCAAGAAGTTAGAAAATAACAGTAAAATTTAACCTTAGAATACAGTGAGGAAAGAATAATATATAGGAAATCTGAATGGTCCAATTTTCATAAAGAAATGGCATTGTGATGGTAATTTCTATATGTCCACTTTACCTAGGCTATAGTCTCCAACTATTCAATCAAACACAAATCTGGGTATTGATGTGAATGTGTTACATATATGTGATTAACATGTATAATCAGCTGACTTTAAGTAAAGGAGAATAACCTAGATACATAGATAGATAGGTAGATAGATCTCCCTCCCTTCCCCTTCTCTCTCTAGAGAAAGAAATCAATAAAGATCGTTCCTTGTAGAAATCTTTCTCTCTCTCTATATATATATATATAGAGAGAGAGAGAGAAAGAGAGGGAGAAAGTATACATACAGTGTATATGTGTGTGTATATGGTATATATATTTCTCTGGTGGAACCCTGACTGGTACAGACGCTATTAACAAATCAAATAAATCAAATGCCTAGAGATTTATCTTATAACAGACATGAAAAAAATTTATGCTGAAACTTATCACATTTGGAGAAAAAATTAAAGATATAAATAAATGGAGAGAGAGACTATACTATGGATCAGACGACTAAATATTGCTAAGATATAAAATCTCAAAACAAAGAGATGTAAATCTTTTTTAATTAATATGGATTCAACACAGTCGCAGTGAAATCCCAGTATGTTTTTGGATAATTTACTAGGTGATTCTACAATTTACAAGAAAATGCAAAGGGTCAAGAATAATGGGTATTTCATAGAAAAGGACGAAACAAGAGGAATTTACTACCAGATAAAAATCCCTATTATAAAGGAATAGTAATTGAGAGGGCATAGTATTGGTAAAAGGATAAGCAAACTAATTAATGGAACAAAATCTAGAGTCCAGAATTAAACCCACACATATGCTCTCATCTGATTTATAACAAGAAGACACTGCAGTACTTTGGAGAAATAATGGTTTTTTCAGTATAGTTCTGAGTCAAGTGAATATCTCTACGGAAAAAAAGTCAACCCTGGATGAACTTCCAGAACGGCAGCTTAAGTGCACAGTGGACATTCTCCTCAGCAAAACAACCATTTTACTGCTGCAAATTATTTTTTGAAAAAACATTTAAAGTATTTGGAAATTGTCCTAAGAGCCTAAAGCAAATAGAAAAACATCTAATCAAGAAAATTATCTAACTGTCTATAAGAGCAATGAGAATCCGTGACATTTGAGCCTTGGCATGTTTATATCCCCACCACTACCAGCTCACTGTGATGGAAATTCTACTCCAGGCATCTGCAATTAAGAAGACGGGCTCCCTCTCTACCTAGCTCCCAGTCTAGGGTTACAGTTGTACCTTAGGTGAGGCAGGCCACCAGCATCAGTCATCACCCCAAGTTCCATGTTGCAGAAGTTCTATTCTGGACAGTTACAGCAGGCCAGTCTTCCTTCCCCCCACTCAATGCCTACTTATAGGGTGGAAGTTTTACTTCAGTCAGAGCACACCTGACCCAGGTCTCTAGAAGGGTAGAGGTTGCACACTAAAAGAGTCAAGTAGAAAAGACCAGGGGCTAACTTCAAAACCCGATCTCTGCTCCTAGAGCTGGGATGTCACTCTAGGAGAAGCATGCTGCTATTCTTAGCCCCGGCTCCCTTGCAATAGCACAGAAATTCTGCTCAGGGGAAAAGCAAGACGTAAAATAGCAGAACTCTACAGCTCAGACTAAGGGGACTGGCTTTATTTTTTAAAGTGTGTAGGGAAATTCAAACTTAAGGTATTGTTGAAAACAATTTTGGTGGTGACAAATTAAGAGAAGGCTGGTAGCTCAATGATACTTCTAGGGGAGATGAACTAGAAGTACATATTTGTAAATTTACCAAATTTAATTCTGTTATAGATTTCCAATTTCATTCCATTTTGGTCATAGATTATATTTTGTATGGCTTCAGTAATTTTAAATTTATAGAGACATGTTTTATAGGCTAGCAAAGCTAGCATATGGTCTATGCTGGAGAATGTTTCATGTGCGCTAGAGAAAAATGGGCATTTGCTATTGCTGTGTGGAATGTTGCACAGGTTTGTCTTAGGTCTAATTGGTCTGTCCGTTATTGAAAGTGAGATACTGAAGTCTCCCACTATTATTGGTGAATTTTCTATTTGTCTTTTCATCTGTTTTTGTTTCATTTATTTTTAGGATTTTATATATATATATAATTGTTATATCTTCCTGATGAGTTGGCCGTTTTATTACTATAAAATATTCCTCCTTATCTCTTGTGGCACTTTTTTGTATTAAAGTCTATTTAAATTCTGATATTAGAACGAGCACGGTGGCTGACGCCTATAATCCCAGCACGTTGGCAGGCCAAGGAAGAAGGATCACTCGAGGCCAGGAGTTTGAGACAAGCCTAGGCAACATAGTGAGAACTTATCTTTCCAAATTTTAAAAATTAGCCTGGCATGGTGGCACATGCCTGTAGTCCCAGCTACTTGGGGGGCTGAGGCAGGAGAATCCCTTGAGCCCAAGAGTTTGAGGCCACAGAGAGCTGCAATTACACCACTGCATTCCAGCGTGGGTGACAGAGGGACACCCTGTCATAAGAACAAATTTATTTATTATTCCGATATTAGTATCACCACTCCAGCTCTTTTATGGTTGATATTTGTAGGTATATTATTTTCTATCCTTTTACTTCAACCTAAATGTATCATTGAATCTAAATTACATCTCTTATAGATAGGATATGATTGGATTTGTTGGTGTTTTCTTTTCTAGGTTAATGAACAGAATAGGAAACTCAGAAATGGACCTACACAAATATGCTCAGCTGATTTTTGACAAAGATGTGAAGACAATTCAATAAAGCAAGGATAGTCCTTCTAGCAAATAGTGTTGGAGCAATTGGAATTACAAACATGTGTGCGCTCATGCACACACACACACACAGAGGCAACTTCAACTGAAAACTCAAACCTCACACCTTAAGTAAAATTTAAATCAAACATTAACTTAAATGTAAAATGTAAAACTATAAGACGTCTGAAAAATCATAGAAGAAAACTGCAAGATCTAGGGCTAGGGAATTAATTCTTAGAGTTAACACCAAAAGCATAATGCATAAAATAACAAATTAACAAACTGGACATCATCAAAATTAAAAATTCTCTTTTGCAAAAGCCCAGGTGAAGAGGATGAAAAAAAGGCACAGATTTGAAGGAAGTATTTGCAAACCAGCTATCTGACAAAGAACTAATATCTATAGCATACAAAAACTTTCAAAACTCAACATTTAAAAAATCCAATGAGAAAACCAGCAGAGGACATGAGCAGACATTTCACTGAGGAGAATATACAGATGGTAAATAAGCACATTAAAAGCCATCCAACATCATTAGCCATCAGTGAAATGTAAGTTAAAATTACAGTGAGCTATCACTACACATCTATCAGAATGGCAAAAAATAAAAATATAGTGACAACTGGAGGTGATGGCACACGCCTGTAGTCCCAGCTACTCAGGAGCCTGAGGCAGGAGGATTGCTTGAGCCCAGGAGTTCTGGGCTGAGGTGCCCTATGCTGATCATTTGTCTGCACTAAGTTCAGCATTCAGCTTCAATATAGGGACCTCCCAGGAGAAGGAAACTACCAGGTTGCCTAAGGAGAGGAATAACCTGCCCAGGCTGGAAACAGCAGGTCAAAACTCTCATGCTGATAAGTAGTGGGATCATACTTGTGAATTGCCACTGCACTCCAGCCTGGGCAACATAGCAAGATTCCATCCCTAAAAAAAATAAAATTATATGTATATAACAATGAGAACACTTGGACACAGGAAGGGGAACATCACACACCAGGTCCTGTTGTGGGGTGGGGGGAGGGGGAAGGGATAGCATTAGGAGATATACCTAATGTAAATGACCAGTTAATGGGTGCAGCACACCAACATGGCACATGTATACAGATGTAACAAACCTGCACGTTGTGCACATGTACCCTAGAACTTAAAGTATAATAAAAATATATATATAAAAGAAAAAAAGATTAGATGTATATATAATTATACATAATATTATATGTATATATAATAAGAGACATAAGATTATATGTATATATAATTATACATAAGATACATACATATATAATTATACATTAAATTATATATAATATTACATATAGTGACGGATATGGTTTGGCTGTGTTCCCACCTAAATCTTATCTTGAGTTAGCTCCCACAATTCCCACGTGTTGCGTGAAGACCCAGTGGGAGGTAATTGAATCATGGGGGAGGGTTTTTCCCTGTGCTGTTCTCTTGATAGTGGATAAGTCTTAGGAGATCTGATGGTTTTAAAAAGGGAAGTTCCCCTGCACATGCCCTCTTGCCTGCCACCATGTAAGTTGTGACTTTGCTCCTCCTCACTTTCTGCCATGATTGTGAGGCCTCTCCAGCCACGTGGAGCAGTGAATCCATTAAACCTCTTTTTCTTTATAAATTACCCAGTCTCTTGTATGTCTTTATTAGCAGTGTGAGAACAGACTAATACAGTGACAACATAAAATTCTAGTGAAGACGTGAAGTAATTGGATCACTTATACACTGCTGGTGAAAATGTAAAATTGTATAGCCTCTATAAGTTTGCTAGTGCTGCTGTAATAAAGTACCACAAAATGGGTGGCTTAAACAAAAGAAAATTTTTGTCTCACAGTTCTGTATGCTAGAAGTCCAAAATCAAGATGTCAGTAGGATTAGTCCCTTCTGAGGTCTGTGAGGGAAGAATCCGTTCCATGCCCCTCTTCTTGGCTTGTAGATGGTCATCTTCTCCCTATATCTCTTTACATCATCTTCCTTCAATGCATGTCTCTGTATCCAAATTTCCCCTTTTGATAAGGACACTGGTCATATTGGATTAGAGCTCACCCTAATGACCTCATTTAACTTGATTTCCTCTGTAAAGATCTTGTCTCCAAGTAAGGTCACATTCTGAGTTATGAGGGGTGAGGACTTCAATATATAAATTTTGGGAGAACACAGTTCAACCCCAGTCACTCTGGGAAACAGTTTGGCAGGTGCTTATAAAACTAAACATGCAACTATACAACCCAGCAATCACACTTCCTGGCATTTAACTCAGAGAAATGAAAACATATGTTCACCCCAAATCCAGTACATAACATTCATAGCAGCTTTATTCATAATAGTCAAACACCAGAAACAACCCAGGTGTTCTTCAACAGGTGAATAGTTAAACTGTGGTACAATATACTCAGCAATAAAGAGGCACAGACTATTGACACATACAACTTGTCAATCCCATAAGATTACATACCTATGATTCCACTTATAAAACATTTTGGGGCCAGGTACAGTGGTTCATGTGTGTAATCCCTGCACTTTGGGAGGCCAAGGCAGGGGGATGGCTTGAGGTCAGGAGTTCAAGACCACCCTGGGCAACATAGGGAGACCCTGTCTCTACAAAAAAATTTAAGATGCCAGACATTGTGGCGTGTGCCTGTGGACCCAGCTACTAGAAGAGCTGAAGTGGGAGGATTTCTTGAGGCACTTTACTCCAGCCTGGGCGACAGAGTGAGACTCTGTCTCAAAATAAATAAATAAATACATACATAATAAAATATTTTTTAATGAAGAACAGACTAGTGGTTGTTAAGGGTTAGGGATGAGAGAAATAGCAGGAGGGAGGCAGCTGTAGCTATAATAGAAGGTACCCTTGTGATGAAATTGTTATGTATCTTGACTGGTAGTGGATACAGAAATCCAAAAGCATGATAAAATTTTATAGAACTAAGTACACACATACACAAGTGAGTGCAAGTAATACTGGGGAAACCTGAGTAAGATAAGTGAATTGTATCAATGTCAGTCTTAATTTGCCATATTAGCAGAACAAAATGAGAAAAACGAATGCATAATAGGTGGAGAAAAACTATTCGACAAAATTCAAAATCTATTCATTATAAAAGCTCTCAGAAAACTAGTATAGTCATGTGCCTTGTAACAATGTTTTGGTCAACAACAAGCCACATACATATCTATGCTAGTGACCCCATAAGATAATAATGGAGCTGAAAAGTTCTATAGCACAATACATTACTCATTTGTTCATGGTGATGGTGGTGTAACTAAACTCACTGCACTGCAGGTCATATAAAAGTCTAGCACGTTCAATTATGCACAATACCTAATACTTGATAATGATAATAAATGACTATATTACTGGCTTATGAATTTACTATAGTTTTTATCATTATTTTAGAGTGTATTTCTTCTATTTATATTTTTTTAAAAAGTTAACTGTAAAGTATCCTCAGGCAGGTCCTTCAGGAGGTATTCCAGAAGAAGGCATTGTTATCATAGGAAATGACAGCTCCGTGTGCGTTATTGTCCCTGAAGACCTTCCAGTGGGACAAAATGTGGAGGGGGAAGACAGTGATATGGATGGTCCTGACCCTGTGTAAGCCTAGGCTTATGTGTGTGTTTGTGTCTTAATTTTTAGCAAATGTTTAAATATTTAAAAATAAATAAAAATAGTAAAAACATTATATAATAAGGATATAAAATATGTTTTTATAGCTATACCATGTGTTTGTGTTTTTGTTTAAGTTGTGTTATTACAAAAGAGTCAAAAAGTTAAAAATTATTGTGTGACAGTAAGCTAAGGTTAATTTATTATTGAACGAAAATATTCTTTTATAAAGTTGCTGCAGCCTAAGTGTACAGTGCTTATAAAGTCTACAGTAGTGTACATTAATGACATAGGCTTTAACATTCACCACTCACTGACTCACTCAGAGCAACTTTCAGTCCTGCAAGCTCCATTCATGGCAAGTGCCCTATACATGAGTACTATTTTCAAATCTTTTATACTGTATTTTTACTATACCTTTCCTATGCTTAGATATGTTTAGATACACAAGTACTTACATTGTGTTACAACTGCCTGTAGTATTCAGTACAGTAATATGCTGTACAGTTTTGTAGCCTCAGAGCAGTAGATAATGGATCTGAAAAACACCATAGAGCTTAGGTATGTAGTAGGCTATATCATTTAGGTTTGTGTAAGTACACTCTATGATGTTCACACAATGACAAAAATCACCTAATGACACGTTTCTCAGAATGTATCCCCGTCAAGAATGTACCCCTGGCATTAAGCAATGTATGACAGTAGAAGGAACTTACTCAATGTGATAAAGGGCGTCTACCAAAAACCTACAGTTAACATGACGTTAATGGTGATATCTTCAATGCCTTCTTAACTAGGTGTGAGAAAAGCAATGAAATCAATTCTCGTCACTTATATTCAACATTGTACTAGAGGTCCCAACCAGTTCAATAAGACAAAAAAAAATAGTAGAAATTTGAAAGATTGGAGAAAAAATAGTAAAACTGTCATTAATCATAGATGAGATAATTGCATGTACAGAAAATCTTGTGGAATCTACAAAGAAAGCTACAACAACAAAAACAACAAAAAACCCTAGAACTACTTAGTGAATTTATAAGGGAGTAGGGTATAAAATGAATAAATGCAAATTAATCACATTTATATATATAGGCCATAAAACAATTTTTTCCAAAAATTAGAAAGGGGAATTAAAAATGCCACATACAATGAGATTTCTAAAAATGAAGTGCTTAAGAATAAGTTTAATAAAAAAATGCAATATCTTTACACTTAAAAATTACAACACATTGGTGAAAGAAATTAAAGATAATTAAAATAAATGGGAAAAAAATTGCCATTGATTATATGTCTCAATATTGTTAAGATTTTAATTCTTTCCAAATTGATCTAAAGATATATATAATTACAATCAAAATCCCATCAGGTTTTGTTGAAGAGAGTGATAAGCTGATTTAAAATATATATGGAAAAGTAAAGACACTAAAATAGCCAAAAAAGACTTTTATAAAAAACAAAGTTGAAGGATTCAACCTACCAGATTTCAAGTCTTACCATAAAGTTACAGAAAATAAGACAGTGTGGTATAGGCCTAAGAATGAACAAGTGTATTAACAAAACAGAATAGAAAGCACATAAATAGACCCACACATAAAAAAGCAACTGATTTTCCGAAATAGCACAAAGGGAACTCAATGTAGAAAAGAAAGTTTTCAACAAATGATGCCAGAAATCTACGCAGAAAAAAAGTGAGCCATTACCCCTATATCGCACCAAAAAACTTGATTCAAGATGGAGCACAGACCTAAATATGGAAAACTAGGACTACAAAGTTTATGGAAGAAAGCACAGAAAAAGAACTTCATAAACATTGAGTAGGAAAAAATTATACAGAGAAGAGACAAAAAAAGTAAAATAACATTTCTAAAATGACACATTGGACTTAATCAAAATAAAAATATTTCTGCTTGTTAAAAGACACAGATAGGAAAAAGACAATAAAATGTAATGTCTATTCTAGCTGTGAAGAGTAAACTGCAGAAGTCTAGTACCCTCACCATAAAAAACTAGAAAACTAGATGAAACATATGAAGCAACTTTTCAGATATAAGACAACAGTCAGTGATGAATTGTGATATCACAGGAAGAATCTAGTGAGATGATTCTTAAAGAAGGGTTAAGCAAGACTCCAAAGACTAGTAAAAATACATCAAGCAATACCTTATGTGAAATTTGAGCCCCCAAAAGGGAGGGTGGGGCAGGAAAATATTTGAATGAATAATTACACAAAGTATTCCAAATCTGTTGAAAATATAAACTCATCAAAGCTCAATGAACACAAAGAAAGGAAGAGGAAAAAATAAAGAAAACCAAATCATATGTAACAAACCTGCACATTGTACACATGTACCCTAAAACTTAAAGTATAATAATAATAAAAAATAAAAAATAAATAAAAAAAGAAAACCAAATCAAAATAAATAATAATTAAATTACCTATAAGTAAGATAAAAAGAAAATTTTAAATGCAGCCACAGAAAAAGATAATATATCCATGAGGGAAAAGAAAGAGAAATGGCTTTTAAAATATAATTAAAAACTGTGGAAGCCAGAAATGGAAGAAAGTACTGAAAGAAAATAACACTCTCGAAGCAGAATTCATTATCCAGTGAAAATATTATTGAATGATAAAGACAAAATAAAAATTTTCAAACAAAATAAATGTCTGCACTACAGGAAACAATAAATGAAATTTTTAGACTAAAAGAAAGTAAAACCAATGTTAAATGAAAATCTACATAAAGAAATGAAGGGCACTGGAAATGGTAAATATGTGATATACATAAAAAACTTTTCTCCTGTTTGTTTTTTATAAAGATAATTGCCTGTTTAACTCAGAATTAGTAATATCATCTTGTAAAGTTTATCGCATATGTAGAAATAAATTATATGACAGTAATTCAAAGGATGGAGTGGATAATGGTAGTACATTGTTCTAGGATCTTTACATCTTATATAGAATAGTACAAAATTATTTGAAGTAGACTGTAATAAATTAAGGATGAATATTGTAAATCCTGGATCACGACATAAAAATATTTTTTAAAAGTTATAGCCATTAAGTCAATAGTGGTGCAACTTCAATACTAAGAGATATTCAATTCATCTAAAAGAAGGCTGAAAACAAGGAAAAAGAAAACAAAATAAGGGAAAAGAGAAAACAAAGAGAGTGAGGCTATACTTAAAGTCAACCATATTAATAATTACGTTCAATACCAGTAGGCCTAACCCATAAATTAAAAGCCAGATATTATCAGGTTTAATAAAAATTACAACCCAATTATAATACTGTCTGCAAAAATTATCTTTCAAATTTGAAGACATAAATTAAAAGTAAAAAGATGAAAGAAAACATCACAAATAAGCATAAGAACTCTGGAGTGGCTCTATTAATGTCAGAAAATGTGGACATGATTAAAACAGTAAAACAAAGGATAAAGAGTGGTTAAATTGTGTGCGCCTAGTGACACAGTTTCAAAATACATGAAGTAATAATTAAAGAACTAAAGAGAAGAATGAAGAAATCCAAAGCACATTTGGAGATTTCAACATTACTCTCAGTAACTGATAGAACAAGTAGACAGAAATCAGTAATGTTGTGGAAGATTTGAAAAACACTATCAGCCAGCTTATTCTAATGGACATTCAAAGAATACTGTACCGTAGAACTGTAGAATATACATTTCAAATGCACATAAAACATTTCCCAATATAGAGTATATGCTAAGCATTATTTAAAAGGCCTCAATAAATTTGTAAGTACTAAAATTATACATGGTATGTTATCTAATGATGGAATTAAATTAGAAATCAATTACACAATGGTATCTAGAAAATTTCTGAATATTTGGAAAATAACACACCTCTAAGTATTTCATAAGTCAAAAAAGAAATCACAAGGAAAACTAGAAAAAGTTTTGAAGTAGATGATGATAAAAAGACAACATATCAAAATTTGTGGGCTATAATTTAAACAGATCTTAAAAATAAATGTATTGCTTTAAATGATTAAATTGAAAATAAATGTTTAGAATTGATTATTCTGGCTTCCAACTTAAAAGGCTAAAAGAAAAAAGAGCAATTTAAGCCCAAAGTGAGTATAAAGAAGTAAACAATAAAAATAAGATTGGAAATCAATGAAAGAGGATACGAACAACCAATAAAAATCAACAACGTCAAAAAGGAACTACAAAAGGTGTTTTTTTGAAAATATTAATGAAACTAATAGAATCCTTACAAGACTAGTTGATTATAAAGAAAAAAGAAACACATTGGGACTATCAGAACTAAAAAAGGAGCTGTAACTACAGATAATGCAGATATTAAAAGGATAACAAGATATTAATTCTATTTCAACAAATTCAAAAACTGAGATGAATTGGGCAAATTTGTTGAAAGACACAAAATTTTTAAAATAATAAAAAAAATCAATAGGTCTATATCTATTTAAGAAATTGAATTTTTAATTAAAACTCCTTCCCAAAGAAAACTCCAGACCCTCCTATCTTTAACTTTTTATTCTCTCAAAACCTAAAATGAGAAATAATACCAAGTTTATTCAAATTACTTCAGGAAATAGGAAAGAGAGGAGAATTTCCCAGTTCTCTTAGGAAGACAAGTTATCCTGAAACAAATACCAGACAAACAGAAGAAAACTATGCACCAATATTTCTCAAGTACATATTCAAAAGAAATTTTAAACAACATTAGCAAGTTCTATTCAAAAATATGTAAAAAAGATAACATGTCATGAAAAAGTGGGGTTTACTCTGGGTATAAAAAGATGTTTTCAAACTTGGAAACCAATCAATGCAATTGACCATATTTACATAATAAAGGAAATAACTAAGTTGTCATCTCAGTAACTACAGGAAAATATCATGTGAAAAATATAGCTATATTTGTGATTTTTTAGAATTTCAGTAAACTAGGAATAGAAGAGGTTTTCATCAACCTAATAAAGGGAATCTAAGAAAACCTGATTGCTAACATAATTTTAATGGTAAAATGCTGAAATCTTTCTAAAATTGAGACCAAGGCAATGATGTCTGTTTTCACTACTTCCGTGCATAATTTTCTTGGAGTTTCTATCCAGTGCAATAAGAAAATAAAATATACTTCAAAAAAGGCATACATATTGTAAATGAAGAAAACACTCTTCCCTTAGAGAAGACATACTTTTGTTTACAGATAATCATATGAAATCTTTTCAAAGCATTAAAAGAACCAATAAATAAAATTTAGAAAAGTCACAGGACACAATGTCAATATTCATTAGGTATATCTCCTAATGCAATACTATGCAGTCACAATGTCACTATTCAAAGAGGAAGTGAGTTTCTATACATGAACAATATACAACTGGAAATTGA
This sequence comes from Symphalangus syndactylus, assembly GCF_028878055.3. Classification (NCBI taxonomy): domain Eukaryota; kingdom Metazoa; phylum Chordata; class Mammalia; order Primates; family Hylobatidae; genus Symphalangus; species Symphalangus syndactylus. The sequence continues at coordinate 134,137,161 of NC_072447.2, read as the reverse complement.
AATTTTTAAAAATACTTCCAGTAGTATCAAAAACCATGAAATATGTAGGGATAAATTTATCCAAATATATAAAAAAACCTAAATGCTGAAAAATATAAAATATTGCTGACTGAAAATAAAGAAGATTGAAATCATTGGAGAGATAGATCATGCTTATGAACTGAGTCACTCAATATCAATGTCAGTTTAATTATATCAGCAAGTTAATCTCTCTCTCTCACTATACATATATACATATATATATGTATATATGAGTCATATGCAAATGACTCATATATACATATACGTATATATGTATATATACGTATACGTATATACGTATATATGTATATATATGTGTGTGTGTATATATATATAAAACCCCAATCTAAATGCCAGTATAGTTGATATAGCAGTTGACACTTTTATTCCCAAATTTATGTAGAAAAGCTAAGAATTTAGAATTGCCAAAACAGTCTTTTAAAAGGAGAACAAGGTTGGAGAATATACACAACATAATTTCAAAGCTATGATCAGCAAAATACTGTAATATTGGTTTGATGATAGAGACATAGATGAATAGAAGAAAATTACAAAAATAGACCCACATATGTATGGCCAACAGATTTTAGACAAAGTCACCGAAGGAATTCAATGGAGGAAAAGTAGTCTTTTCATGAAATAGTGCTGGAACCATCATATCCTTAAGAAACCAATGAACATTAAGTCTTAACTAACACCATATACTAAGTTAATTCAAAATGTATTACAGACCTAAGGATGAATGTTAAAACTGTGAAACATGTAGAATAAAACATAGGAACATATATATTCAATTTCAGGGTAGGAAAAGCATTCTTACACAAGAAACACTACAAATTTTAAAAATGATACATTAGTAGTTTATTAAAATTGAAAACTTTTACTATGTTCGCTACTTGGGAGACAGGATTATTAGAAGCCCAAACCTCAGCATCACACAGTATGCCCATGTAACAAACCTGCATATGCACCCCTGAAACTAAAACTTTTTTAAAAATTGAAAACTTTGTTTTCTGAAAAACGCCATTAATGAAATGAAAGACAAGAAATAGGAAGGAAATGTTTGCAATATACATATCTGACAAAAGACTTTTACTAATAATACATTTAAAATCTTAGGGATCAATAAAAACACTTTACAAAGAAACATGCAAATGACTCATAAGCAGAAGTGCCCAAAATCATTAATCCTCAATGAAATGCAAGTTAAAACTGTAATGGCATACCACTTCAGACCTGCCAGTATGGCTTTAATTTAAAAACAAGACAAAACAAACAAAAATTTTCAATGCCTTGGGTTTTTCAGGTGTGTGTACCTAACATCAGAGCTTCAAAATAGATGAAGCAAATACAAATCTTAAAACAAAATAAACAAATTCTCATTTATAGTTGGAGATTTCAATACTCTTTCTGCAAGCACAGAGAAATAAATACGTGCAGTATACAGATTACTTGAGTTACACTATTAACCACTTGTCTTAATATGTATAGAAAATACAGCACCCAACAACAGCAAAACAAAGTTTCAAGTACACATATAACACTTGCCAAGATATACTACCATATTTCTGACTGGTAAAACAAACTTCAACTAATTTGAAGGATTTGAATCAGACAAAGTATGTTCTATAATCACACAGAATTAAATTAGAAATAAACAACAGAAAGATATCCAGAAATCTTCTAAACAGTGTAAAATTAATAAATATTTCTGATTTTCCTTTTGAACAGGAAGGAGTAACAGGGAGCAAATTTACCATCCCACTTGACATGACTAAAAATAATCAATGTATATGAAATAATGGCTCTCAAGACATTGAATGTCATGCAACAAAGGATAGTGATCCCTGACAGACAGAAAATGAATGAGATGAGCCAACAATTGTTCCAGCTTGCTGCCTGAAAGGAGTACCAAGGTGCAGTGCAGAGGATAGAAACCCAGGTGTTGCCCAGAATCCATTCTCTCTGAGTTGAGGAGTTAGACCTAGAATTCCTAGGAGTCCCAGATAGCTAAAGTTCACAGGGCAGAGTAATTGAGAGGAGAGAGTCATACAGATAAAGAAATAAGGAGATCTGCAGAGTGTCCTTATTCATTGCTTAGATCAGGGCTGATGGATTTGTGCATGGAAGAACCCAAAGGGATTATAGAAATAGTACCTCACATTCACATAAGGCAGAAAATAATTTCTGTACCTACCACCAGAGTGAAAGACTTCATAATTCATGGGACATAGAGAGGAATACTCAGAAGGGTCTTGTCTGAGTAGTGAAGAAAATGAACCCTAGACTAAATGCTGTTCTGGTATACCTGGAAGTTTAAAAGGAAGACATGTAAGTACCAGCCTTTTTTCAAGTAATTTAGCTGCATCCTAGAGCAAAGTTCAAGAATAGTTATAGGAATACAAAATATACAACACCTACAAGTCAAAATTCACATCTGGCATCCAACCAAAAAATTACAAGATGAACAATGCATCAGGAAAACACTACCCATAATAAGGAGAAAACTCAGCTAATCAGAACAGACACAAAACTGGCACAGATGATAAAATTAGTACATAAGAACATTAAAATAGTCAACTTGCCTGTATCTCGTGTTCAAGAAGATAGAGGAAATACTGAATGAACACGTTAGCTGGAGAAATGGAAGATACAAAAAAGACCCAAGTCTAACTTGCAGAGATGTAAACCACATTGTCTGAGGTGAAAAATACAGTCAATGGGAATAACAACATAACAGACATTCAAAATAAAAGATAAACAAAGATAAAGATATAGAAATCAAAACTCTCCAAAATGAAATACAGGGAGAAAAGAGATGGAAGTAAAATGAAGAACATCATTAAGTTGTGGGATAATTTAAAGTAGCCTAATATATATGTGATTGGAGCCTCTGAAGAGGAGGAGAGAGAGACAGAAAACTAAATATTTGAAGAAATAATAGTATAAAACTTTCTAGAATTGGTGAAAACTATAAAACTACAGATCCAGTAACTTTAGCATGTCCAAGCACAACAAAGATGAAAAAAAATACATTAAGCCCATCATAATAAAATTAACCACAGTAATTCATGAAAACAAACTCTTAAAATAAGCCTAGCAAAAAGACACATCATGTAACGGAAGACAGGTAAGGATGATAGATAATTTCTTTTCAGAAACCATGAAAGCTATAAGACAGTAAAACAATATGTTTAAAGTACTGTAAGAAGGACAAAGTAAATCCACAGTTCCATACCCAGCCAAAATGTGTTTTTTTTAAAGGGATAAAATAACATTTTAGGATACAAAAAAGCTGAAAGAATTAATCACTAATTACATTTTGCACTAAGCAAATTGTACAGGAAGCCCTTCAGGTGTGTATCTATAAATATGGATATGCACAAAAGAAGGAAAACCACTGAGGTTTTAGCATATTAAAAGTAAAATACGTGACATTTGCAAAAAATTGGGAGGGAGGAAATGGCATATCTTAGGATTCTTATGTGGCAGAGAAAATATGAATATGGTTCCCAGGATCTCTACTTCCTGTTTTTATGTCCTGTGTAATCCAATCCCCTTGAGTTTAGGTGGGACATGTGATTTGCTTCTAGCTGATAGAATACGACAAAAGTAATGGGATATTACTCCTTTAGTGAGGTCATGTTATACGGCAAAGATGATGAGCTGCCACTCCTATCATTATATTGCGTTATAAAAGTCTTACCAGACTGGTAAGAGAGATTTTCTGCTAGCTTTAAAGAAGCAGACGAACATGTTATGAACTGCCTATAGAGATAGTCATATGGGAAAAAAATGAAGGTGGCCTCTAGAACCTCGGGGACACCTCCAGCTAAGGTAAGAAACAAAGGCCTTTAGTCATACAGTTGCAAGGAAATTAATTAGGCCAACAAGTTTAATGATTTTGGAAGCAGATTCTTTTCTAGTTGATTCTCTAGATGAAAATATAATCAATCAAAACCTTGATTGCAGCCTTTGAGACCCAGAGCAGAATATCTCATTAAGCCATGCCTAGATTCCTTACCCACAGAAACTGTAAGATAATAAATGTGTGTTGTTGTGTGTCGCTGCACTAAAGGTTGCAGCTAGTGCCCCAAGACAAGAAAAATAAGAGGTGAGTCTTTATTGCAGACCCCAAAGGAATAAGGAAGACTTTATTCACAGATATCATAGTCACCAATGTAGAAAAGCCAACCAATTTTACAAAACAAAACTATTATGACTGATAATATACAAATTCAACTTACAAAATTTAATTTTATTTCTATATACTAATAATGAGTAATCAGAAGTTAAAATTTTTTAAAATACCATTTACAAAGGCATCAGAAATGTGAAATACAAATAATTCTGACAGCAGAGCTGCAGTATTACTGAAAACTATAATATGTTGCTGACAGATAATAAAAACGACCTAAATAAGTGGAGATTTACCTTGTTAGTGGGTCAAAAGAATCTCGGAATTTATCTACAGATTCAATGCCATACCAATGAAAATCCTATGAGACTCCTTTGCATAAGCTGATAAACTGACTCCAAGATTCCTATTTAAATGCAAAGGACCAAGAATATTCTAAACAACTTGGATAAAGGAGAATAAACTTGGTGGCTAAGACTACTCAATTTAAAGATTTATTTATAGTCATAAAGATAGTATGATACTGACATAAAAATAGACAAATAGATCCTTCAAACAGACAGAATGTAGAAATACAGAAGAAATGAATTATTAACTGATTTTTGATAAAGTTGTAAAGGCAATTCAGTGAAGAAATGGTAGTCTTTTCAATAAATGGTGCTAGAAAATGTGAATATCTGTATGGAAGAAAAAGATAAACTTCAATCCATACCTTATACTATATACAAAATCAACTCAAGTCTAGCGGTGGCTCATTTCTCTGATCCACACACTTTGGGAGGCTGAGGTGAGTGCATTACTTCAGCTCAGGAGTTCAAGACCAGGCTGGGCAACATAGCTAAACCCCATCTCTACAAAAAATACAAAAATTAGATGGTTGTGTTGGCACACCTGTAGTCCCAGCTACTTGGGATACTGAGGTGGGAGGATCATTTGAGTGCAGGAGATCGATCCTGTAGTGAGCCATGATCACACCACTGCTCTCCAGCTTGGGCAACAGAGGGAGACCTTGTCTCCAAAATATAAAAATAGAAATAAAATTTAAAAATCAACTCAAAATAAATCATAGAAAGAAATAAACTAAAAATATATTTTTTACATTTTGTTTCTTAATATGATATATTAATTACATTGATTGGCATTACTAGTCAATAGGGAAATGCAAACCAAAACCACGAGAAGATGCCATTCAGACTCACTGGGAGGTCTGTAATAAAAAAGTCAGATAACAAATATTATTGGCAAGGATATGAAGAAATTGGAAATATCAGACATTTCTGGTAGGAATGCAAAATGATGCAGTCACATTTTTTACAAAGTGTTTGGCAGTTTCTCTAAATTTAAACTTATGGTTACCATATGACGAGCAATTCCACTCCTAGATATATACTTAAGAGAAATGAAAACATACCTCCACACCAAAACTTGTATATGAATGTTTACAACAGCAATGTTTAAAATAGGAAAAACTGGAAACAACCCAATTGGTCCTCAACTAATGGCTGAATAAATTAAATGATAAAAAATTTCTAGGAAACAAAAAAGAAGAATACAGGACCAGGAATAGGGTGACGCAAGTGAGGAACCGAGGGTGCAAAATGTAAGGACATCCTCATTCTCAGGGACTTGCACAACCCTCAGCATGAGTTCCTCCTTAAATTTTGTGCCTTAGGCTCCTCATCTCCTCCCTCTAATGTTGACCTGGGAGAGACATCTTGTGATCTTGGATTAGGCAAAGATTTTTTAGAAATGACACCAAAAGCAAGATTCATAAAATTTTTAAAAATGATAAACTAGACTTCATTAAAATTTTAGAAGTTCTGCTCCCTAAAGGGCACAATTGAGGGAATGAAAGTCAAGTCACAAACTAAAAAAAGAAAAAAAAAAAAAATCCAGATTGTACAAAGAACTGTCAACATCCAATCAAAAATCTTAGTTAAAAATGGGCAAAAGATTTGAACAGATACATGATCAAAGAAAGAGGAAAAATACAAAAAAAATTCTCTACATCATTATTTACTAGGTGCATGCAAATTAAACATGGTATAGCTATACAATTAATTGTCATTCAGCATTAAAAAGGAATAAAGTTCCGATACATACTATTAATACATATAACATAGATGAAACTTAAAAACATTATGCTACATGAAAGAAGCTGGTCACAAAAGATCACATATTGCATGATTCCACTTACAAAAAATATCCAGAAGAGGCAAATCTATTGAGATAGAAAGTACTTTGGTTGCCTAGGATTTGGGTGATGGGGAGGATAGAGAGTGACTGCTAACTGCTACATGGTTTCTTTTTAAGGTGATGAAAATTTTTTTATTTAAATTCTGGCAATGGTTGCATGCCTCTGAAAGTATACTAAAAGCATTAAATTTTACACTCTAGATGGTAAAATGTATACGAAAATTATATCTAAACAATTATTTCAAATAATCATGAGATTTCTGCTTAGGAAAAGCACATAAATCTTTCTTTCCAAACTCCTGCACACTAAGTACAACTATAAACTCTGGAATTAACTCAAAAGACAACCAAAGAAAATCTCTGAAAAGTGGAAGAGGAAGGTGTCTTGGTTTGGGACCATAGAACTAGGAAAACAAAATGGTAGCCAGTCATATTATGACCTCTTATCCAACAGAAAATGGTGACCCAGGCCTGCCATTTCCTCACCACCAGCTTAGCAACGGAAGGTGGTCATATAAGCTCATTTTTCCTCAGGATCAAATAGAAGTGCTATCTACGACAGACGAGCCAGACAACACTGCAAATCAATAAGAGAAAAATGTCAAAACACTTGGAAACTAAACCAAACTAAACCAACCGTGGGTCAATGAGAATGTCTCAAAAGAAATTAAAAATGTGTCAAACTGAATGAAAATAAATACTCACCATATAAACACTAGTGGTATACTGTTAAAGCAATGCTAAAATGAAAATAGATAGCATTAAATGCTTACATTAGAAAAGAGTAAGTCAATAATCTAGTTCCTACCTAAAGAAAGTAGAGAGGAGAATAAACCAGATGCAAGCAGAAAGGAGGAAATAATAAAGATATCAGTATAAATAAAATTGAAAACAGGAATATAATAGAAAAAAATCAGTGAAACAAACAGCTGTTTCTTTGAAAACAGCAATAAAATTGAAAAGTCTACTACAAGATTGACAACCAAAAAAAGAGAAAAGACACATATTACTAATATGAGGAATGAAACAGACTATCACTATAGACCCTGGAAACATTCAAAGGATGATAAGATAATACTAAGAACAAATTTAATCTCATAAATTTTGCAACCTAAAAGAAATGTACCTAATATTTGAAAACCCAAAATAAAATAATCTGAATAGTTTTATAATAATTAAATAAATTAAATTCTTTAATTCATAATTTTTCATAATTTCTAAAGGTCCCAAAAAAGAAATCTCTAGTCCCAGATGGTTTCACTGAAGAATTCTACCCAATGTTTAAAGAAGAACTAGCACCAACTCTATACAATCTTTTCCAGAAAACAGAGGATGAATTACCAATTTCCAATGCATTTTATGAGGCCAGTATTATCTTGATACTAAAACTATATAAAAAAGTACAAAAACAGAAAGTTACAGATCAATTATGGATCATTAATCTAGGCATAAGAATTCTCAAAAAAATAGCATAGTGAACTCATCGATGTAAAAATAAACAACTTAAATACCATGACCAAGTAGAATTTATTCCAGATATGTAAGCTGGCTCCATATTCATAAATCAACCATTGTAATCCATAATATCTACAGGCTAAATGAAAAATCATATGATCATATCAACAGATACAGAAAAAATATCTGACAAAATCCAAAATTCATTATAAAAAGCAAAAACCTCTTAGCAAGATAGGAATAGAGAGGCACAACCTCAACTTAATGAAAAGCAGCTATTATACGAAAGACCTACACCTAACATCATAATTAATGGTGAAACACTGAACGCTTTTTCCTCAAAGATGAAGAAAAATATAAGGATGTCCTCTCTCACCACTATTATTCAGTATAATATTGGAAAGTCTAGTCATTACATTTAGATAAGAAAAAGGAATAAAATGCAAATAGATTGGAAAGAAAGATATAAAACTGCCATTATTTTCAATTGACATGATTATCTGCATAGAAAAGTTCCAAGTAACCTATTAAAAAACACTCTCTTAAAACTAGTAAGTAAACTCATCAAGGTCACATAAGACAAGATCAACACACAAAAATCAATCCCTTTTCTATAAACTAACAATGAACATGTAAAAACTGACATTAGAAATGCAATATTAGGTATGTCTGCTTCCAGCTCCAACGTATAAACAGGTTGGAAGTTGTCACTTCTGTCCTACAACAAGAAAAAGCTGGACAAACTAAAAATCGACAACTTTTCTTGACCCATCAGATAACTGAGGTCACAGGGGAAACTACCATCCCTAAATCTGGAGAGAAAGGCACATTCAAAAATCTACAGCAACTGAAATCTGCTTAACTAAAGCAGAAGCTACTGGAACCATAAGGTGGTAAAAACATTTAAATGGTAGTTCTGAAAAATTGCTAAAAGGCTGAGTGTGGACTAGTATGAGAGTCAGAAACTCATAGGATCCACAGTCTTATGAGGAACCTCACATTTTTTAATCTACTTTCCCTTCTAGGAACCCCATCAGGTTCTTACAATGAGGATACAGGATCCAAGAAAAGTCTCCTTATGGCACTGGAGAGATAATAGAAGAGTAACCTTTCTGAAATACATCTAGAGCCCTCTCCATAACAAATGCTAACTCTCCAACATAATTCTGAAACTTTATCCTAGCTGAGAGAAGAGAATTCATCTGCCCTCCGGCATCTTCCAGCCTTCCTGTATCACCTGAGGGAAAAATAGTAAACAAGGGTCAGACTTTTGAAGAAATAGATTGGAAACACTGCAGGCAAAGAATGGAACAGCAGACAGGAGGGGAAAAGCTCTATCATTAAAGAAACACTTGTAACAGTCACATTCCAAAGACACAGACCCATTAAAAGAGAGATGTAATCAGAAGATTATAAAATATCCCCCGATCCACACCTTAACACCATACCAACAGGGCTCCAGTATAATGATAGTGAGTTACAATTGAAAGAGCTGCAAGACACAGACTCTCTCTCAGAGGAGTACTTAGGAAAGCACAATGTTAATTGGGGAGACAAAAACAAGAACACTAGAAAAGTTTAAGCCTGAGGCACCAATAGTTACAGAAAAGATTAAACAAAGCCCAATTCTTGCCAGATTAACATGAATCCTCAGACTAGAGGTTTACTTACCTTAATTCCTGACATCAGATACAATATGTTCAGCTTTCAACAAAAATTACAAGTCACACCAAAAGGCATGAAAAATCATAGTCTGAATAGACAATGCAAGCATTAGAACAAGACTGATACAAATGTTGGGATTATCAGACAGGAATTTAAAATAACTATGGTTAACAGGTTAAGGGCTTTAATCAAAAAGTAGACAACATGCAAGAACAGATTAATCATGTAAGGAGAGAGATGAGAATTCTAAGTAAGAATTTTTAAATGCCAAAAATGAAAAAACACTAGCAGAAATGAAAGATGCTTTTAATGGGCTCATCAGTACATTGGGCACGGCCAGGGAAAGAATGAGTAATCTTGAAGATAGGTCAATAGAAACTTATTAAACTAAAATAGAAAAGAAGAATGAAAAAAAGAAAAGAGCATCCAAGAACTATGAGACATTTTCACATGATGTAACATGTGTAAATAGATTACCAGAAAGAGGAGAGAGAAAGAAACAGAAGAAAGATTTGAAATAATAATGGTACATCAATTTCTAAAATCGACGATAGACATCAAGTCACACATCCCGAAAGTTCAGGTGACACCATATAAATTGCCAAAAGTCATACTTAAGCATATTATATTCAAGCTGCAGAAAACCAAAGGTAATCAGAAAGTCATGAAAGAAGCCAGAGGGGAAAATACTTTGCCTATAAAGGAACAACGATAAGAATTACAGTGGACTTCTCACCAGAAATCATGCAAGCAGTGGCACAAAAGCAATTCAATGGAGAACAAATAGTCTTTTCAACAATTGATGCCAGAGCAATTTGATATCCACATGAACAGACATTTCACTGAAGACTATACAGATGGCAAATAAACACATAAAAAGATGTTCAATGTCATTAAGCATCAGAGAAATACAAATTTAAACCACAATGAGATATCACTACACAACTATCATGATGGGCAAGATAAAAAGAAATAGTGACAAGACCAAATGCTAGCAAGCATGCAGATACATTGCTGGTGTGAATATGAAGTTGTATAACTACTCTGGAAAGTGGTTTGTCAGTTTCTTATAAAACTAAACATGCAATTGTGTACGACCCAGTAATTGCACAGCTGGGCATTCATCCAGAAAACTGAAAACATATGTCCACTCAAATTCTATACACGAATGTTCATGGTGGTCTTATTTATAATCGCCCCAAACTGGAGAAACAACCAAAATGTCCTTCAGTAGGTGAGTGGTTAAACAAACTATGGTACATCTATACCATGAAATACTACTCAGCAATAAAAAGAGATGAAGTACTGCTACGCACAACCTGGATGAATCTCAAAGTAATCATGTTGAGTGAAAAAAAAAAGCCACTCCCAAAAGCTCACATATGTATGATTCCATTTGTATAATATTCTTGACATGACAAAATTATAGAAATGGATAACAGATTAGTTATCAAGGGTTAGGAAATGGGGTGGTGGGGATGAAAGGTAGATTTGTCTATTTTGCTATAAAAGAGCAACAGTTGGAATTCTTATGTTGATGGAACATTGCTGTATCTGGACTGTATCAATGTCAGTGTCTTAGTTGTCATATTGTACTGTAGCTTTACAAGATAGTACAACTGGAGAAACTGGGTAGAGGATATACAGGACCTGTCTGTATTGTTTCTTAAAACTGCATGTGAACCTACAATTATCTCAAATAAAAATGTTTAATTTAAAAAATATAAGTAAAACATCAAGAGACGGTGGTGTGGTGGTGTCACTGAGACCGAGGAAAGTAAGTGTATTACCAATGTTTACTGAATGTAATAATAGGTTATTGGTGGTGACTTTTGCCACCATTTTATTAGAGTAGTGGGAATAGAAGCCTGATTGGTATGGACTGAAGAATAAATGGGAGGTAAGAAGGAAGATAGAGACTGGGCGTGGTGGCTCATGCGGTAATCCCAGCACTTTGGGAGGCTGAGGTGGGTGAATCACTTGAGCTCAGGAGCTCAAGACCAGCCTGGTCAACATGACAAAACCCAATCTCTACAAAAAATACAAAAAAATTTAGCTGGGTGTGGAAGCATGCGCCTGTAGCCCAAGCTACTTGGGAGGTTGAGGCATGAGGATGGCATGAGCCCAGGAGACAGGGGTCGCATTGAGTCACAATTGTGCCACTGCACTCCAGCCTGGGTGACACAGATGAGACTCTGTCTCAAAAAAAAAAAAAAAGAAGGAAGATACAGAATAGGATAGACTCTTCTTTCAATGAGCTTGACAAAAAGAGCAATATAGCAATTGTTATAGGGTGATGACGGATCAAGGAATTGTTTCTAAGGAGGAGAGACACTTGATCATGAGAATATCCTGAAGTAAGTGAACTAGTAGACAAGAAGAGATTTTAAAATCAGGCAAGAGAACTGAGATAATAGTGTAAGCAAGGTTTTAGGGGTGGGGGTAATGGAGAAGGAAAGCGGAGGAGAGACAGAGCAAGGGAAAAGAAACTAGAATAGGAACTTCTAAGCTGAAGGAGTGTTATATAATAAGAAGTAGTGCTATGCAATATGAAGTGAGAGTTAGTGAAGCCAAAAAGACCTTTGTAGGTGTAGGGTCAAGGAGCTGAAGTTAGCCTCAATCTCCTTTATGAAGTAGGAGTCTGAGCCATTGTATGGGGTGTGGTGAGGGTAGAGTGAAAGGGGCTGTTGTTTGAGAGGAGTGATGAAAATCTTGGAGTACAGATAGGAGGAAAATCGGAGAAAGAGATGACCTGGGGTGTGTGAAAGGATTGCAGGGTGGCCAGAAGGGCCAGCTGAGGTTGGAAATTCTTGGGGTGCTGCTCCTTTCTCCCACAGTGGTTATTATGGAATCAGAGAAAACATTTGTTTGTAAAGACCGAAAATTGGGGCTAAATAGTGCAGATGTGGCATTTGGAGGGCAAGGGGATGATAAGGCAGTTAATACTAAATCAATATGCCCCAAATTTTTTCTGGACAGGGAAAATAGTGAAGAGAAAAGGAAGGTCTTGGGTACTGGACCCCTCAGGGAAGCCAAAGAGCAAATGGCATGGACCCAGCCTTCGTTAGAAGATTTGGGCCTCAGTGGGATATTGGAGTTGAAGCCACGCCCAGTGATGCCAAGTGACTGGGAGTGGTTGAGGTACTAAGAAGTTAAAGGTCAGAGAGGTGTGAGGCCAGGGTATATGGAGTAAGACTTCCATGTGTACATTGTTGGTGGCACCCAGAATAAGGACAGGACTTGGAGTGTCAGGAAGCCTATGAGCTGGGTCCTTACAGTGTGGAGAACAGCAAGGATAATGCCCACATCTACGAACACTCTCAGGCCCAGTCCCTGGGGCTGGTTAGGAATTGGTACTGGGAAGAAATGTAAGATTAGGAGAAAATCTGGCTTCAGGGAAGGCCAGAGAGTGAAGTCAATGTTTTCAAATAATCTACTTTCTTCTTTGTTGTCTGGTTTGTTTTGAAGCTGAATGGTGAAAGCACACGTAAACTTTTCACAGGACACATTTTACTTTTTTGACCCCATAAAGTCCTGGAAACGCACTCAGAAGGTCTGTCTGAATCTTACTCCCAGATCTCTGACCTTTCCCAAGTCTGAGCCCTAGTATGACTATTCATATAACAAGAAGGTTGGAATGGGTGAGCTACTACATTTTCTTCTGCCTCTGATATCTGTAAGCCCCAGGTATAACTGCTAGAATCTGCCTGAAATATCAGTTATTGTCTAATAGCCTGTCCTTTCTGGAGAGAAAGGACCTATAAGGAAGAAACCTGAAACTTGCTTGTTGAAAGTCCAAACCCCAATATAAAAAAATTGCTGCAGACATCACAGTGCATCTTTGTGTCTGAGGCAAAATCCCAAGATGAATGGGCCAGTATAATCTAGTGTTTAAACAAGCCAGCTTTAGAGACTGGCTGTTTTTCCACTAACCAAGTGTGTAATTTGGGCAGGTTATTTAACCTCTCTGTACTTCATTTTCTTCAAGAATAAATTGAAGATGACAGTAGCATATATCTCAAAGTGTCATTGTGAATATTAAATTAAATGATGAACGTAAAGTTCTTAACAGTGTCAGACACTTTGGAAGACCTTGATATGTGTTAACTATCATGATTATTATTATTTACAAAATTTATTAGTGTAGGAGGGGACAATGCTACGAGTCTGCAGTCTGTAAAGCTCTATGCAAGGAAATACCCTAAAGCAAAATGTGTAAAAATAAATAACACAAACCATTCCACTTTCTAAGGTCCTGTATCTAACATGGAAAATTTCCAAGTATGTCATGAAGCCGTAACTTTTCAAGAAAGGCTGGAAGTCTCATCAGTCAGACAGCAGTATGTTCTTCCTCTGACCCTTGGAAGTCATATGTCTGCCGATGTTTATAGGATTTTATTTTTCACTGATTCAGGGGGAACTTCTCAGTTGAAAATACCTAGTGGTCTCCTTATTTATTCCCCTCTTCCCCCTTATAGGCTTTCCTCTTAAGCTTCCTTTGCTTCCCCTACTTCTCTTTCATCTCCCCTTAACCTTTTCTACTTTAATATTAATACTTCCACCCCCTTTATTCCATTATAGCCCTTCCCCTTTATTCTATTTACTTCCCTTTATTCCACCTCACCCTCCCATTTATTCCACATCAGCCCCTCCCCTTCATTCCATATCATCCCCTCCCCTTTATTCCACCTCACTCCACCCCCTCATTTCATGTCACCCCCCTTCCCTTTATTCCACCTCACTCCACCCCCTCATTTCATGTCACCCCCCTTCCCTTTATCCCATGTCATTCCCTCTCTATTCCATGTCTCCCCCTCCCATTTATTCAACTCTATTCCCTCCCCTTTACCGCACATCACTCTATCCCCTTTTTCCCACTTCACTCCCTCCCCTTTATTCCACATCATTCCACCCCCTCATTCCTTGTCACCCCCTTCCCTTTATCCTATGTCATCTTCTTCCTTATTCTACATCAACCTGTCCTGTTTATTTCTATTCACCTCTCCTTTACCCCTTCAGCTTTCTAGTCAGAGCTTCCCAACTCACCCCCCAAATTAAAAAGAAGAAAAACACAGTAAGCCATGAATATGCTGCTGTCACAATACAGATGTTTATTAATGATTAAATGCCAGAGAAGTTTTAACAATCACAAATCTTTGAGCTCAGCAGTTGTTATCCATTAAATGATCAATTTCTATCCCTCAATACAATACATTCTTCATTCTATGGACCTTAGCAGTTGTTACCCATAATATCAGCTGTAATTGTGGATGTCATACGCAACCCATATCTGTGTGTTACCAGAGCATGTCCCACAATTTTGTACTGTCCTGTATAAAGGAATTACAGAGACGATAGTTAAGAACATTTGTAATCAGGTGACTTTACCTACTTGGAACTATGTGTCCTTATCTAACTAGCTGTTTTGCTGACAACAGGGTGTAAACACCAATTGTCTTTAAAGCAGATCCAGGCAATAAAATCTAATTTTTCCTCTAACTTTGGATCCCGGAAACACTAATTAGATCTACACTTGAGGTTTCCCTGTTGGCGTGACCTGAGCAAAACTGCACAGAATTTTGGGAGAGGCCATTTGGCGAGCCATTGGTCTGAATAATTTGGAGGGGGAAATCCTAAGGTGGTGGAGTTGCTGCAGGGACATGGCTATGAGCTGGTGTGACATGATTTCGCATTGTTTGTCAGCTGTCAGTAGGCTGACCTAACATTCTAGCATGCGTCTTGACGGCCTTTCCAACTGAGCTCTCTGGAGGAGGGTAGGAAAGTCAGGGAAATCATGCAATCCCATTTGGGGAAGGGAAAGCATCTCAAGATTTGTGAGGTTCCCTGGGAAAGGTGTTTACCACAAATGTCACATCAATTAAAGGAAAGTCTGCAGAGAGAGAGAGAAAGCCAAGATCAGGGGTAAAAGGAAAGGCAAGGTAGCACCGGGGAGCTTGGGCATGACACAGAAACATCTCTGCTTTTACCAGCAGAAGAGACCAAGCATCCCCAGTGAAGAGGCTGGCAGTGTGTTTGGAATTCTCATCCTGACCCGAGCATCAGGTGGAACTCCTTCTTACCTTCAGATCTTTACCTTCAACTCTCTCCTTAATGTTTCCTGTGACATCCCAGATCTACCCCCACCCTTTTCCCCTGTCTGGCACCTGATAGAAGGAAAAACATCTAAGGAAAGAAGTAGCTGACGCCAGTTTTGGCCTCCTTCTCCCGGGGCACACGGAGCAATGGGCGGTCTTGCTCCAGAATGGGAGGGTTACCCGCTCCTTCCTCATCGTCATGGGAATGGGCAGTGCTGGGAGGCACAGCTGGCTCCTCAGAGGAACCTGAAAAATAGTAACAATGTTAACTCCTTATGTTTCTAGACCTTATACTTTGTACAGCACCCAAGGCACTAAGACCTAATTTTGAGTTTCAAATACAGTATGAGGCAAGAAGGTAGGACAGGGATGATTATCCCCATTTGACATATAAGAATACTACAGCCTGACAGCAGAACACAGATCTCTGAATCTAGGACCACTGTGGGAAATGGGAAAAGAGCTGAGTTAGGAAAGAGAAAGAGTAAGACAGATACCCTGTGCTCAGAGGCAATGGACAATACCACCAGGGAGACAGGTAAGAGGGTGACCTCCTAATAACCACCACCACCCTACAAGTAACCTGACTAATTTTACCAAGCAAACGAGTAACAAAGCTAGAGATGAAAGCTTACAGCACTGCATGGAAGACAGAAAGCAGGTGTTGCCCTTCAACACCTCTGGGGAGGACTTGTAGTCCATGACTTGGCCAGGCTGAGACTTGTTTTTAAGGAGAGTAGTATCTACAGGTAATGCAACATCTGCATCTTTATGAAACTGAATTGCCTTTGGATTCTGAACCTCTTTAGAGTTGAAATCTTTAGGTATTGGGATTTCTTCCACATCCATGACTTCTTCAAGATTGACAGCCAGGTCTTGTGGAGGGTCTGGAATTGTATTGAGAATGGAGACATCTTCAGTTTCTGGAGCCATGGTGGTAACTTCTTCTTCAAATGCATTGGCTTGGTCTTTCTGATAATCTTGAACTTTGTTGTAAATCTGGGCATCCTTAGGTTTTGGAGCCACATAGAGAACTGAATCTTCTTCAAGACTGGGGCTTTCTTCAGAGTCTTGGTTTCCACCAGCATCAGAGGCTTCTTCACGTCCCAGAATTTCTTCAATATCTGAGGCTTCTTCATTGTTTGGAACTCCACTCACATCTGAGAATTCTTCATCATCTTGCATTTCATCAAAATCAGAGACATCTTCAGGGCCTGTGACTACATGGAGAGCTGGGACCTCTTCAGGGCCTGTAATTCCATTGGTCTCTGGAGCTTCTTCATGGTCTGGAATTTCTTCAGTGTCTGAGGTTTCCTCATCATTTGGGATCCCATCAAAATCTGAGACCTCTTCAAGACTGGGATCTTCTTCAGAGTCTGAGAGTCCATTAACTTCTGGAGATTCTTCATGATTTGGGATTTCATGTCCACCAGGGGCTTCTTCAGGGCTTGGAACCACAAGAAGAGCTGAGACTTCTTCAAAATCAAGGTCTTCTTCAGAGTCTGAAATCCCATTTACCTCTGGGGCTTCATAGTCTGGGATTTCTTCAGTATTTGAGGCTTCACCATTTGGAACTTCATCAACAGCTGGGACATCTTCAAGACTGGGATCTTCTTCAGAATCTTGGATTTCATCATTATCTGAAGCATCTGCATGGTCTGGGATTTCATTGTTTGGGATTACATCAAGATAGGGAACTTCTGCAAGGTTAAGATTTTGGTGGTCTTCAAAATCTGCTCCTTCTTCTAGGTCATGGTTTGGGTTTTCTCCAGGGTTCAGGATTTCTTGCACATCTGTGGCTCCTTCAAGGTCTGGGACCATATCAAAATATGGAATTTCTTCAAAGTCTGGGATCTCAGTGAGTTCTGGAATTTCATTATCTGGTCCTAGAATATCTCCAAGGGGAGGAAGATCATCAAAATTTAAAGTATCATCATTATCATCATCATCATCTTCCTCATCAAGCTCTGGTATCCCTTCAAGATGTGGGCCCTGAATCTCAAAGTTATTTGGGATTTCTAGACCTTGAGCTTCCCCAAAGACTACTCCTTGATTAAGATATTCAAATACTAGCTCTTCATTTTCCTCAGAGGACTCATCTTCCTCAAGGGGCTCATCTTCAGCAACGACCTGGCCTTCAAAAAGGGCCTGACCTTCAGCAAGGAACTGACTTTCAGCAAGGGCCTGACCTCCAGCAGGGAACTGACCTTCATCAAAAGGCTTGCTTTGAGCAAGGACAGCAGCCCGGGCTTCAGCAGAGGTTTCCACTGGATCAGAAAGTAGTGCATCCTCTTCCATCTTTATGCGTGCACTCCTGAATGGGAAGGATTTTGAAAAAGTCAGTTTGTGTACTTGCATTACTTAATATAAAGATAGTCTGGAGTTGGAAAACCCCACAGGAGAAGGTGCTTCAGGCTAAGAATAAAAAAACCCAAAAAAACACTCACTGGATCTTCCTCAAGTTCCTGCGTCTGATAAAATCAAGCGCTTCCGGGCTGGACTTCCACACACGCTTAGCAACCTGCCTCTGAATATGGGGAGGCACCTGACGGTAGAATTAGCAACATTAGCCACGATTACACAGCACCTTTTCATTTATTCTCATCTCTTTCAGGTACCCAGGACTAAAGGTACCAAGACCAGCTAATGTGGGAGGAGTTTCTAGACTGGACGATCTTGTGGCTGCCTGTTTGGCTACCCTCAAAGATGCAGGTACAACTGTGCCTTGCCTTGTGAACAGGAGAGGGATGTGTAAAACAAGTGCATCCAAAACTTGAACCTACCTGGAAGAGGACATCCCAGTTATCAATCATGGCGCGGACCACATTGACAGAAGCAACATAGTGATCAATCCCCAGCTTTGTTTTCCTGGACTCTCTCTTGCCAAACTTTCCCTTTTTCAGGAGAGCAGATCCAAACACCAAGGCCAAGTTAGTGGAAGTCATACGGTTGCCTGGGACCTAGGCAAAGGAAAGCAGAAAGTGATTGACGCTGCGGTAGTTCTGGGAGTTGTACAAATGAATATGTCTCTTTTTATTCTTGTTTCTCTCTCTCCTCTCCATCCACCCTCTTGCTGATATACTCCCACATATGTCCCCTACTACAGTTTTCACTACTGTTTCCAAGATCTTTTTACCAACTGTCCATCAATGCCAATTGAGTCCTCGCAGTTCTCAGTGATTTTATGCAGGGCCTTCAGCAGACGCTCCAGGGTATCACTGTGGCAGGGTGGCATCAGGTAGACCAGCAACTGCAGGGCAGAAAGCTGATCCTGGGGCTTTAAAGCTAGAAGAAGGAAAACAGGGGCTGTCTCAGGGGGACAGTCTTGGCTGCAGACTGATACCAAGGGAGGTGAGATTCTGCTTGAAACTTGCTGGCAGTTATGGAGAAAGTACCCAGGCATCTTGCCTTTGCTCATTTCCAAAGCATGTGAGCTCAGGAACTCTGAAAGCAAGAAGTGCCCCCATAAAAACCAGACCTCCTCTACAGAACCTGGGTTTTTTTTTTTTTTTTTTTGACCTGAGAGGGCACACACATCTTCAAGAAGGTCTAGAGACATTTCCAAGCAACAGACTTATAATGGAACATTTAGAAATACAAAGAAAGTAACCCAAATAAGTTTTGTATTAAAATTTTATTTTTAATTGACAAATAATGATTGTATATATTCTGGAGAGGTTTTTAAAATCTTCTTATGTTCATTTTGCCTTAGTTCTTCGAAGTCCTCCAGCCTGAGCTCTGTCCCTAGAACCCCTAGACCCCAGTAATATTTCTTTTCCTTGCCCTACTAGGGAGGTCAGAAGACTCACTTGCTGTCAGGAGGAATGACATGTACAGATCATCTGGCAGCAGAGAGTCCTTCATGTCACGGAAAAACTCCTTGAGGAGTGCAGCCACATCATGCACATTCTGATTGTCATCCAGTACTACATCCAGACCTTGATCAAATTCTTCACGGAGCTAGGAAAAGGAGAAGACAGGGACTGTCTGCCTGGCCCACCACAGCTCCATCTTGGTCATTCCTTCAACAGGTTCCAGGATTCAGTGGAGGTAGCTGGCAATATGGCGGGCCTGGGGGCTACAAAGAAGACCCTGCTCCTCCCCCCACCAGGTAGTCAGGTCTATGGGGGAACCCCACCTCCTCCTGCTCTTTCTTATTGGAGGAACAAACATGTAAACATAGCCAATTTACCTGACGCACTCGCTGCACGGAGTATTCAAGGGTAAAAATCCCCACCGTGCTTAAGCCTGAAAGAAAAGACCAGCGGATGCTAAGCATCTCTGAATCCCTTTCCCATGGCATTTCCCTTCTCCCCCCACCCCCTACTGCATCCCGACCTCCACTGGGTGTCAGGGGAATGTTATCCAATCCCTTCATCCTCGACCTCTTTTCTCCCCCCATTTCTAGAACATCTCTCCTTTCCCTTTGCTTCCTTCCTTGATTTACCCATTTGCACCTCCCTTACCATGTTTTTCAATGAATTGGCAGCAAGCCTCAACAACCTGGGGGATTTGTTTCGCAATCGGATTGAGACTCATCTTCCTTTTGGATCCCAGAAGTCGTTGGCCAATTGGAAAGGAAATTTTTGAAAGCTGCAGGGTCTGCAGCAGCAGGGCTCCGTCTTCCAGCTCAGCCAGGCTATCCACAGACACTGCACCCTGTGGAGAAATCCAGATTATCTTAAAATGGGAAATAAAGAGAGTCAATTAGGACCTTGCTGAGTACTGTATGTATGACATTCAGAACAAGATACATTCCCTTTGTGGCAAGCCAAGGACACCACTTCAACATATTGTATTCAGCTCCCCCCTGCTTCTGAGGGCACAGGCCTTGACCCTCCGGCCTCACATTCCTGCATACCTCAGGAGAGGCCCCTGCCTGAATCCTGGAGGGTTTAACTCACTCGACGCCCACGGCGAGTGAACTCCCGGGGCAAGGTGGGCTCATTCCGCCTGCGACTGAAAAAGCGCCGGATGCGGCCAAACACCCTTTGCACCACGTTTCCCCGACGACGGCCCGCAGCCTGACCGGTGGCTTCTTCAACCTGCATCGCGGCTGTCAGTTCAAGATGCTTGCGGCGGGTAAACTCGTTCACCAGGACCTCTTCCAGGCGAATGCCAAATGTCTTGAGTGATACAGCTGGGGAGCCACGGAGAGAAAGAATGAGAAACGTCAAAGCCTCGCAGCGCTTAAATCAGGAGGAAGCAGGGGCTGCAGCACTCCTCCCAGCAACCACCCGCAGCCAACCCCACCTCTCCAGAACCGCAGCGCCCCTCCCTGGGGAGCTAGCCAAAAAGACCCCGCACTGGTTTGGCGAAAGGACTCAGCTCCACTCAGCCACCCCGACGAGGCTCGAGGTCCCTGCCTTAAATTTTCCCTGGGGGTGACTACCTTGAAGCAAAGAGGGCGATTTCTTCGGGTTGACCTGTGTGGGGTGAGTCCACCAGGAAGGTCTGAGAGGACCGCCCCAAGCACCTACAGCTACTGCGCCATTTCCTGATATCACCCCCTGTGGGGTTTGGGAGCTGAGGAGATTGTCTCCTGGGACAGTGGACGCCACCCGGTCTCCAATAGCCAGGGCCACACTACACAGGGGGTTAGCATTCTATTTCTTTTCTAAAGAAAGTACGAGAGCCCCCTCACCCCTCTGTTGTCCTCTCAAAATCAGAAACCACTTATCCAAGGTGTTCGGACGGTCAATAGGTAGAGCTACAGGAAGAGAAAAAGAAAAGATACACTTACAAATAGGACTTAATAAGTGACTAAAACATCCCAATGCACTGATCTGCAGCAGGGGGAGGGGGTGGCAGAGAGGCGAGCTCTGTCCAGCGGGCTAAAAGTAATATGCTTTCTATGAGCCTCAGTTTCCCCACCTAACAACAAGGACAAGCCTATCTCACTCTTAACAGACTCCAAGAATTTAACCAAACCAGACAATCTAACTCGCCGCGTGCGCACCGCGCATCTTGCTACGCACCCGTAGTCGCTCAATACAACACTTAAAACATAAATTCCGGGGCTCTGAAGTCCCCAGATCACGCAACAGAAGAGGGGAGGGAGGGGCTCTCCTGCAGCGCCACCGCGGGTGAGGGTCGCCAAGTTACTGCGGGCGCGCTCGCACCAGGTTGCCGTCGGCTCCCTGCGCTGCGGTAGGAGAAGCGGCGACACCTGGCTGTCCCCGCACTCCGAATCTGGCATCAGGGGCTGCCAGCGGGGGCTCCTCGCCCTTTGCTTCACTCAATTCAAGCTGCGTTCGCCGTGCGCGCCTAGCGAAGCTGCCACCCCCAGCACTTTCCAATACCTCTGGGGCGCGCCTGGGTCCGCGCTACCCGCCTGGGCTCCGCTGCCAAATCCGCACGCTTACCCCTGAGATTCCCTGGTGAGCTCGAACCTCGTCCTGCGCCGCGTCCTGCTCGCCCCCCGGCAGACAGCTGAGGTGGGCAGCGCTCGAGGAGCACCTCCTGCCGCCGCCCCCGCGCCCGCACCGCCCTCCCGCTCACCGCCCGGCTAGGAGCGTCTCTCTCTCACGCACTGTCTTGCTATCTCCCTCTACTCTCTGTCTCTCGACCGCGCTGTCTCTATCTCTCCCAGTTCTCTCCAGAGTGTCCCTCTGCGCTTCCGCCTCGCTCGGCCCTATTCTCGCACCGCACCTGGTGCGTCTGTCTCTTCACCGGCCCTCTGTCCACTTGTCTGTCCCTGACATCTGCCCGTCTGTCTTACTGCCCCCTCAGCCCCCAGCCTTCGACCAAACTCAACTAATTTTTACCTCTTCCGCAATTCAACAAACAGCCTTCAACTCCGGCTTCTTCAGTTCCCCAGACGCCAGGAGAACTGACCAAGTCTGCGATCAGGCGTGAGCCCCTCCCACCCTCCCAGACCCCTAATCCGCCCCGTCCTGCCCGGAGGGTCCACTCTCCCGAAGGCGAGGATGCCACAATCCGGGGTACAGCTTACCTCTGTCAGGTTTGAATTCGGAGAGGAAATGTCTGGCCACGAGTTCGTGGTAAGCAGTCTCTTGCAGCTTCAGACGCTCCAGCTCGGAGAGGCTGTGTATTGATACCATCTTCGTCTTGCGGTCGGAGTTGTGTCCTGGGGCTCCTCCCAAGACACTCACTAAAAAAATGAAGGCGGACAACAACAGCAAAGGGGGCATGATTCTGGGGCACAGTGCCCTTGCTGCCTTCAGAAAAGGAATGCAGCCACCCATTCTGGAATCGGATGATTATCAAGGCTGCATCATCCAATTGTCACTGGACCTGGTGGAGAGAACTATGGGGGTGGGGGCAGAGGGGGAGGGAAAACTGGGAGGCGGCTTCACCCTCAAGCAGAGCAGCCTCTGGTTGTTTTTGCTAAAAAAGAAAAAAAAATCCAACTTCAAAAATTCAGCCCTTAACAGATAGTCCAGGAAAAAGAAAACCTCATTAGAAAAAAAAAAGTACAAAGAGAGAAAACAAGAAGAAAAAATAAAAGAGAAAAACGTTTTTTAACAAAAGCGCTTTGAAACAAAAATAAGATAATATTTTCCATTAATTAATTAATTAATTAGAGCGTTTTTAGAGGTTTTTTTTCTTTCCATGATGATACTCAATGCTGTCCAGGTTGGATAAAAAGGGGACTTCCATCTAGGTTAGGAGAGCTGCAAATTCAGACAAGTCCAGAAAACAAAATGGACACATGGGTCTAGAGCCAAAAATCATCCCCAGGCCCTTTGACCTAGTAACTCCCCTTCTAGGAATCTATCCTAATAAAATCTTCCTACAGACAGGGAAAAGCATATCCACATAAACCATAATAGTAACAAAAAAAGGGAAAAAAATGCTAGCCCAGAAATGATGTTAGTTATATAAATTTTGTAATGGCCACAGTATGGAAAAATTATGCAATCATTAAAGTTATATTTACAAAGAATTTTTTAATAACAAATACAAAACACAGAATTGTATTAATTTTGATTGCAACTATGTGAAGAAAAACATGCATAAAAATAAAAGACTGAAGGAAATGCACCCAAATGCTAAGAGCATTTGCATTAACTGGTGAGATTTTGTTTGCCTGTTGCCTTTTGTCTATTTACCAAACATTGTACAACTCCATTATATTACTTTTTCATAAAAAATCTTTTGTACCAAAACCAACAAACAACATTTCCAGACCATTTCTAGTGAGACTCCTTAAACAGAATTGGTGATCAAAGTGGAGTTTGTCTTACTGTAATGGTAAAATCTATTTTATATGTGCCTTCTCCATGGTGCCCACTATCTTGTACTACTTCCAGACTACAAAGCATCCCCCATGGGGTATGCCCTTACACCTCACACAGCATCCTTTCCCGCACATTCTCTATTACTCATTTGTTCATTCATTCATTCATTCATTAAAGAAAAAAAACACCTGTATTAATTGCCCACTTGGTGCTAAAGATTCAAAGGATGAGCAAGGTAATACTATTTCTTTTTTTAAAAAAGATTTAACAGTGCAGTGAAGGAGATACACACGTTAGCAACAATTTACAAAACCTTGTGATGTTAGACCTCCAAGATATAAACAAAGTATTGTGAGAGCAGAAAGGAGAAAACATCTAAGTCTGCCTGGAGACAGAGGAGGGGAGCATCCAGAGAGAACAGCTTGTGCAAAGGAAAAGAGATGGCAGAGAGGTTGTCATATTCTTGAAGCTGTATAAAGGGATTGGAAGGAGATAAATCTGGATGGGCAGGGATGAGATCATGGATGGCCCTATAAGCCAGCTTAAAGAGTCGGACTTTTTCCCGAAGGCAATAGGGCTTTAGGCAGGGAGTGAAAGAGTCAGGGCTGCACCTTGGAAAAATCACAGAAAGCCATGAAAAAGCCTGTTTTGGGTAGAGAGCTGGAAGTAGGTAGATGAACCAAGGGGCAAGGGATATTGACACAAGTCAGTGTCACTAGGGCTGGAGTAGGGGACGAATCTCATGGATGGAACTGACAGGGCTTAGGGAACATCTTTAATTGCAATGGAAAGAAAACAATTTAGGATAGCTCCCAAGTTTATGGCTTGGGTAAATATGGCTGGTTCCTGATAGAGAAGATAATTCAGGAGACGGGGAACTAAACCTTTTGCCAAGAAAGGAAGTAGTTACATACAACTTTACTGAATGTCTCTTTCCCATGGAATCTACAATAACATTCTATATATGATTTGGGGGGTGGGGAGCTTAAATTTCAAAGATCAGGCAATGCAGCTTTGGCAGAGAAAAGTTAAGTAAGGGTTTATCATGCGATAATCTAAATAGATGAGCTATCTTCTGTCCAAAAAACAAACAAACAAGCAAATAAACCATACCTTGAATTTGGGCTCCAAAACTCTTTTGCCCACTTTCCTTAATAGCCAGGATCACAGATGTCAGAAATAGGTGCAGTAAGAGAAATGATGAGGAGTTTTCCTATGGCTTTTGAACTAAGCCAAGAGGAAAACACCTAGCATAGATATTAAAACTTCAACTGCAAAGCTCCATCCCCTGGACCCAAAGTGAACACCTAACCCCAACCACCAAACTGAAACTTGCAAAGTGACCATTTTAACCAAAGGCACATGCATTTAACCACAGTTCCAGACTAAGCCTCTAGCAATCCCCCATTCAAAATAGCAGATCCAGAGCCTATTAGTCTAGGGTCTCATCCTGAGACACACAGCCTAGCTCTGGCTTAATTTCTCTAACATTACTCCCCTCTCCCCTTTCCCCAATCCAGACGTCTTTTGTACCTGTTTTGGAGTTTCAGTTATTTCTTCTTATCGAAGCTTACCAGATCTGATCATCCAAAGAGCAGAGCTGGGTTTTTCACCCAAAAATAAGATGAAAATCAGTCCCTTCTCTCCCCCAAATATAAGGTAAGAACAAACAGTAAAATCCCCAATCAACAACAGCCCCAAAAGGAGAGAGAGAGAAAAGCCTTTGAGAGATGAGTCAGCCTAGATGCTTACAATTCCGAAGGAAATCAAAGGCCTTATGATAAACCATTTGTCATTGCCTCCCTGCTCCAGCACACAGGACTAAACTTAAGAGCAGTTATATGCTGCAGTTCTACCAGAAAAACTGGCATCGCCTTACTTGCTTTCAACCTTCTCAAGGTGCCAGTAGCATACAATCCAGAAGCAGATTTAGGAAGACCAATGTCCCCAGACAAGAAGCAGATGGGTGGAGTGGGGAGGGGGAATGAGTAGGCAGGCTTTCGCACTATGAAAGACGCACATAACAGGATCTTGAGATTTGAATACTCATCCTCAGGCCTGACACTTCAAGCTGAACACAAAAGGAGGCTCCCTACAGGAAAGAGGTGCCAAGAGACCTCTCTTGCTCCAAAGTGTTTTCCCTTTACCCCTTCAGTATACCATGGCACTAGCCTGAAGAGACCATGAGATTCAAAAGGAAGATGAAAGCAAACCATCTCAGTTTCAGTCTAGAATTCAAAACATTTGCAGAAACACTATCTTTAGACAAATACCTTTACTGGTGTTAGAGCCAAATGTAACGGAGCTCAAAACCAACCTCTAGATTTCTTAGCTGTGTGATCTTAAGAAAGTCAGTTGAATTCTCTGAGTCTCAGTGGCCTTCTCTATAAAATGGTGAAATGACACAGTATCCATTTCAGTGGTTGTCTGAGAGTTGAATGAATAACATTATGTGTGATATTTAACATTTGTTTTTAATAAACATGTTAATATTGAAGGTTCTTTGCAGAGGGCCGGAGTTTACAAAAAAAAATCATGTTTCAAAAGTAATTACATAAAATTAGAATTTGTATCAATCCATTGAACAATCTACTCTGTTCAATCACTAAATTTGAATTATGTAAAGAGATCTTAGGAGATTTTGAGGAATATATCTTTCTTCTTCATTCTCCAATTTCAGCAGAGTCAAGTATTTAAAAAAATCATCTTATAAAATTTAGAAAAACTAATTCCATAGGTTAATATTTCAAATGTTATTATTCAGATTAATAAAGTGCCTGTATCTCTCAAAATTTGTTTCTCTTTCAAGCCATCCAATTCTACATTGTCACTAGCTATATATATATGTATAGTTTTATTTGGATAAGTAAAGGGGCTAGAATATGAGCAGATACCAAGAGAGAGAATTTGAACAAAGAACAGACAGGCACAAATCAAGTTTTCATCAATACAAAAAAGGGGAAACACACTTGAATGGCATCAAGCCTGTTTCTCACGTCCTCCCAAAATGCATGGCACACAGATGGAGAAACAAATTAACGTCAGAAAGATTACCCACTTCAACATTGTGAGGACTGAAATGGTTTCAACTAGGCATAAATCTACAGCCTTCATGATTTGGAGGACTAATTTACTCCATTGCCCCCAACAAATAGTTAAAAATGGTGCAGTGCTTACTAGTAAACACCTGTGGAAAAAAAAAAAAAAAAAAGCAGGGACTGCACTGATGCCATGGTTTAAATCCTTATAAATTAGGTACTTTATGGCATCACTAGAATTTTGTTCCAAGCCTCTGAGGGTGCCTCAAAGTTTAGGAAATTGATAGTGAATGGGGCTGGGTGCCCAGAAGGTACTGCATCTACATTATTCAAGTGACTACAGGCAGCAGCAATGGATAAAGACATCCCCATTAATATATCACAACATGGGAAAGAGATATGGGTCTCCATATGAAAACATTTGGGCACCAATTTGGTCTGCTGACACATTAGCTTATTCATCCCAGAGCATTAATGAGTTACCCTTAAAGTTGTTATCCCATAACCTCCATTTCAGCAAAGGCTGCTGATGTAATGAACAATATGGCTCATTTTATACAATGTGGTGATGATGCTCCAAGATAATTAAATCTGGGGACAGTGTTCATCAATACATTGAGTCAGCCCATCATGTTATAGCAGAAAGTCATAAACTAGAGGTAATATTACTGTTAAAATATATGGAGAAAAGCCCTGGCTTCAAAAAAATAAGAAAGTTTCAGGAACATTATAATATTAGAATGTTTCAGAAATAGGACCTTAGCCATCACCTGGTCCCAAACCTCCATTATACAGGTCAGAAAACTGAGGCTCACAGAGAGACAGGGGTTTTCCCAAGACCACACAGCAATTTGACAGCAGAGCTTGGACAAGAACCCAGTTCTCTTCAGTCTCAGGGCTCTTGCCATTGACGCACCAATATTTGCTTTCACTAGCTGCAAGATTCTGCATTGCTAAATAAAGAAATCAAAAGAATACACATAATCAAAGCCTGATTCCATAAGCCAGGGTAGGTCATATCAGACGGCAGGCAGCCACCACATATTACAGCATCTTTGTAAAATAAGTACAGTCATCATTCCGTGGAATACTGTTTTTAAATTTTATTGACTAAAGAAACAACTCAGGCTCAGGATGGTGAAAGGCAATTTTTATGCTATAAACATCCCAAAGGATAGTGTAAAGAAGGCAATGTGACATCAAGTACACCGAGATATAGATATTCTCACTATTATCTGCAATATGTATCAGGGTGCATAATAGTGTTGGCATCAGAAGCTGTGTCATGCATATCATTTTTTCCCCTTTTGGTTGCTGCTTCTATTAAACTGTGGTGGAAGAAGTTAAAAATAAGATGTTCTATCAATAGGAGGTAAAAGTTTTTAATGCCTAATTTGTCTTCTGCTTTTCATTTTCTTAAAAGCTTTCCATATGCCCATTATCTCCAGACCCCAGCACACAATAGGTGTTCAATAAGTGTTTGTCGAGTGAATCATAGGATTATAAGCTCTTGAGAGTCTTGCAATTAAAAGAGCTATTCGTGATTCATGAATAAATGAATCATGCCACTTTATTCTTACAATAACCCCTGGGAAAGAGGTAGGTTGGATATTTCCTCCCCATTTTACAATAGCAACAAACTAAGGCTTTGGAGAGGCTGTGACTTACCTAAAATTGCACAAAAATGCCATAGAGGAATATGATCTGGGAACCAGCTGTCCCTTCCTATCCCCAGCTCAAGCCTTGCCCTTTCCACCAAACCATAGCAGTTCTTGGTATTCATCACTAACATCTGCTGCCTGGAACTGGGAAAGTCTAAACCAAGACTACCTTCTTTCCTAAAGATGTGGTTGGATTTTTGAGGTATTATTTTTATACATTGCTCTGTGCCATTCCATGGGAAACGAAGATAGAAAGAAAGATAGATACATGGAGACACACACACACATATATATATACACACATATATATGGGTGTGTGTGTGTTTATATATATGTGTGTGTGTATATATACATATTTACAGGAAGAGTATATTTTTTTCTGGAAAAAAAAGACTATTATGAAAGGTAGAGGAGAGGAGTTGACAGAGGAGAAAGACACCAAAAGCCCAGTGTAGGCATCTCACCATATTTCTTACCCCAGCCCACCCCCAACCTGACAGCATGGTATCCTGGCAAGGTCCTGAGATATAGACTGAAACTTAGCTTCAAATCCCAGCCTCACTCCATGTAAGTTTACACACTCACTAACTATGTGACAGAGAGCAAATTATCTTGCTTTTCTGAGCCTCAGATCCATGACCTTACAAAATAAGAATCATGGTACCTATTAAGTGTGGCTGTGAAGATAAAATAAAAGATAGGGTAGAATGAAAGCGTTCTCCAAAGGGTACATTACTATGCCAAGCAAGCAAGCAAGCAAGGTGAGGAACTGCCCTCCAAAATACCTGGAAGCCAAACTTGAGAGGAAGACTTAGCAGAAGTGCTACTATCTGGAATGAGGCAGATAGTGTTCCCTGTTGAAGAATGCCTCTGTATCATCCTTTGAAGATGAAAATGGGTACTCACCCACTGTCAGCAGGAAGCACACTTCTAGACGGGATAAGATGAACTGTATCTTCACTGGGTCTTTCATGATCAGAGATGCAAGACAGCCAACTGTGTGATATGTGGGGATTAGTCTAGTCTATGAAATGTAGATAAAAGCTAACTGGCCTACAAAAGGGATTTAGTCCTGAACTTTGGCTTCCTTGGCACAGTATGGAAGCCACCCATGCTAGAGATGGTGGCGGGAAGGGGAGAGCTATCTGGAGTAGAAAGCCCCCGTTCCTGCCCTGGGATCTCGCAGCCTAGTCAAAGGTCACATAAATGTCAAGTGTCTGAAGAATATCAAGAAAGGCCCATGGGTTTAACATCATCTTTCTTGCACTAATTTAAATATGTTTCCTTTCCTTTGTTCTTTTAAGGAATGTTAAGAATTGACCATTTCCCCAGGCCCATCAGCACTGGACAGATCCTTAGTCAGCTATAAGTTTTTAGTTTGCACTCTGTAAATTCTGATTCATTGTTCTCATCTCCCTTGCCTCTCAAAGCTTCCCTCTTTGAGACCTGCTCCCTTTCAGACACACACACACACACACACACACACACACATATTCCCACTCACAGACATCCACGTACACACACACCCTTACACTCTCTTACATAAGCGTTTTCCCTCTCTCTCTCTCTCTCACACACATACACACACACTCTCACATACACAAAATTCCCTTCTCCGATGTACTCACTACAAGAGAGGGAAAAAGGGAAATGAGACTTAATTAAAAGAAGGGTCATCAATATTTGCCTCTCCAGACCACATCTGTGGCTTCTACAGAGTGGGCATAAGAAATAAAGGACTGATGGGGACACTCCTGGAAACCATCTGAACAGAGACCATATCAAAGAAATCTTCAGAATAAGGAAGTTCTCAGAATTCGTGCTGAGAGCTTCTTCTCCTCCATCTTTCTTCCCCCACTCCCACCCCCTCTATTCTCCTTTGATCGTATCTTCCCCAACAAGCATCCAATTTTCTGTCAGTTTTCTTTTTCAAAATCCTGTCTGAGTGGCTGTCATAGGGAACTGGGGCTGTGGGAGATGTTTTTCCCTGTAGTTTTCATGGCAGGAATAGTATTTTAAAACTACATTCAAATAAGCATATTTTTAAAAATATCAATATCTGTCTGTCTATCCATCCATCCATCCATCTATCCATCCCCATTCAAAATTGGACCACTCTCATGTCTATGACACAATCAGAAAAATCCCTAGACCAGGAGTCAGGAGGCCTCCTCAGTTACTAAGCATCTGGGTGGCCTTGGGCAAGTCAGAGAGGGTCTCCAAGCCGGAAACGTAACTGGCATAATTTATTATCATTCTGTTTATCTAAGGGAACTGTAGAGACACAACTCTCACATCTGCAAAGTCCTTGATTCTTCCACTGGACTTAGCTAACTCCGGGACACAGGGCCACAGGGCTGCTATTCGCAGTTGAAGAGAGAGCCCACCCCGCCCCCCAGCCCCTCCAAGGGGCCAGAGTGCAGGGGACTGAGCCTGTCTCCACCCCCCGACCCTCCGCCCGAGCACCCATCCCGCTGAGTGCCCTCGGCTCTGAGCTAAGGACAGAAGTGAGGGTAGGAGGCTGCGGACTGTGCGCCCTCTGCCTCTCGGGGTTGCCCTGGGTCTCTGGCCGCCACTGCGCTGCAGAGCATGGCCTTTAGGCTGGATTGGGGTGCGCTGCGCGGGTCCTGCCCCTGGGTAGCTCCAGGCAGCGCAGAACCTGTAAAGTTAAACAAAGCCCCGCGGCGCGCGGAAACCACTCTCTTCTTCCTGCTCCTCTGAGAATTAGAAAAAAATAAATCTTTTTTGCGCTCTTACGTTTGAGACATTGAACGCAAAAGCCTGGGCAACTTGTTCCACACTCTCAGGTCTCCTCTCCCACCCTCACGTCGGGCCTTCCACGTTGAAGTGCCCTCACCTCCCTCTCTCACCCCGCAGTGGGCTGCGCTCAGGCCACTGGTGCCCTACCCCTGCACTACCTCTTGGCGAGCCTCTTGGTCCGGCCAGGGAAAGGCTGCGTGACCTGCTCGACGGTCCGGCGGGCGGCAGCGGGTAGTGCTGAGAGGAGCTGCAGACACTGTCAGCGCTTGGCTCTGCCGCTCAGATTCCCCCACTCTCTGGAAAGCTTGCCGCGGTGGGGAGGGGGCTGATTCATAGCAATTTTCTACCCAGCAGCCAGCTCAGTGCCTTACGCATACCTGTTTGCTGAATTCTCTGGGCCACTCCCACTGGTTCTCACTGTACCCCACAATCTTCTCTCCCCTATTCAAAACAGAGCTCTCCTTCAAGATTCACCCCAAGGGTCTCTTCCCTCTGAGTGCTCTGAATCTCCCCTCCCCTGGCCATGCCACACAACCTCACAGTACAAGTGAAGGAAGAGCAGAAATGGAGGTTCAGATGGTTAAAAAACTTACTTACCCAAGGACACAGCTAATTAGTGGCAGAGCCAAGATGAAGGTCCAGAACTCCTGGATCCCAGCTCAGCACACAATTTGCCACAGCACTTGGCTTCCCTTCTGCCTTGACTGGTGTGTCATTTGAGGGCAGGGGGCATTCTTTGTTGGCCCTTTACACACAAGGACTGCACAAGGAATAGTCCTTTCCCCTCCTTGCCTCACTCTTTCCGCTTCTTGTTTCCCCTTCCTGTCTAGGGCCTCTGGTCTTCTTGCCTAGGGCCTCTGGTCTTCCAAACTCAGAGATAAAAGGGTCATTTTTTTCAAAGTTCAATGATCAGCAAGAGCAAAACAGAAGCTGACTTCACAAAGTCCTCCATCGACCTGGCTGACAATGGTCTCCCACCCCCACCCCCCACTACTGTAGTCTTAATTTTTCATGTACTGTCTTCTTTGCATATCTAGGCACTTGGAGAAGTCAGAAGGCCATCCACACCAGCCCAAACCATCTTACCTTTTAATACTTCTTCCAAAAATACTCTCTTCTAAACTGCAGCCCACCAATCATATATACAAATCACCATTCAACCAAGCAAATATATATAATTTACAAGAGCTAACTATTCTTATCTGATGCAACAAGGGCAATATGGGGTTATAATCCCAAGATCTTAAGTGGGAGAATTTCAAATACACAATTACACCCCCCCCCCCCATTGAATTCTCTCCTGTCTTGGGCCAAGTAAATGCACAAGGGACAGTGTTGTCAACAAAGAGGGACAGAAATGGAGAAGAAAGAGAAGAGTCAAGAATATAAGAGACTATGGGTGGGCCCAGCAAGAGGGAAAAATGGGGAAGCAGAGCCTGGGCAAAGGAGAGAAGGAAGAAAAAGGAAGGGAAAGGATAGAGTACAGCTGCTGGCTCCAAGTATAGCTGCTGTGGAAGCCCAGACAGACATGGACTTATTCTCCAAAGGCTCAGAGATATGGCTCTTAGGTGCCTGGATTGGAAATGAGATCCAGAAGCCCAGTGTCAAGTTTCACTTATCCTCTAGTAAAGAGAGAGAGTGTCTGGCTCTAAGCAGCACTGGTGGCGCTCTTTTCAATTTAAGTGCCACCTTACCATCATTGCTACCATCATGAGGCCCTCGCCCTCCCCCCTCCCCCCGCCCAGAATTAAATAAATCTTACCCAACACAGGAGGACAATTTGAACACTCAGGACAATTTGCCCTTCCATTGAAGGAGAGGAGAGGAGAGGATCTCTCCCTCTCCTCCTGCTGTAAGTGGACTAGGTGCTGCCCCTTTATACATTCTAGAGCACCAGATAAGTAGAGGCGGAGAAAGGGAGGGAGCAGCAGTTTGAGGCTTGTCCAGTTTGTCCCTGGCATCCCCTCTTTCTCTCTCTCGCTCTCTCTCTCTCTCTCTCTCCCTCTGCAGCCCCTCCCTCTGGCCCTGGAAGCTCTGCTCCCCTTCCTCACTGCAGCATCCTGCAACCAGCACCCTGCAACCAGCACCCTCCACTGTGATAAAACACAAAACATTGGAGTACATCTTTCTGGTGACACTTGCTTTTTAATGTGAGATTTTAGACCTATATGCCAGGAAAAAAACTTGAGTTGAGGTGGGAGAGGGTGTCGAGGGAGAGGAAAAGAAACCCCACCCAGGTAGCTAGCAACATGGGCTGGTACTGGTGGCAGCTGGGAGACATGATTCGAACCTGAGTACATAGGGATCCAATTTAAACAGAGGACTGGCATACTAGAAAAGGCTTGGATTATAGCGATTGCCTGGTAACATACATACACAAAGACCGCATGATATAGAGATAAGGTAGATAATTAATATCACTCAGCCTCAGTTTTCTCAACTGCAAAATAGGGAAATTAGTGCTCCAATAATACCTTGGAGAAGAATGTGTGAAATGACATAGGTAAAGTACCTAGCACTTACCTTGCCACTGAAGCCCAGAGAGAGGAAAATAACTTGCCCAAAGTCACATAGTAAGTAGCAGAGTCAGGATTGGAACCCAAGTCTCCCAAACATTCCCCTCCCCAGGAGGGTGCCAATGCTATCCTTGGGGACTTGGTTGTGGAACTGGGGAGGCAGGTTAGGAGCTGACTTTATGCATATGAATATAGACGTTCTATCAGTCCCAGCCTCAAGGGCTCAGGCTCCTGCCTCATTCCCCTTCTCATCATTACTCAGGTAATCTCCTCATGCCATCTTGGACTGATTCATTGCCACTTTAGCGCCATCTCTGCTACCTAACTGAGGTGGTGACTCACCCTCTAGCTGGCCAGGGCCTCTGCCCTCCAGGAAAGAGGCTTTCTTCTTAATTGCCTGCAGAAGCCTCAGCCGCAGTGAAGCAATGCTCTTCCAGACAGACTTAGAGGTGGAGGGCTTTGAGGAGGAATGGAATAACTATTTGTCCAATGGAATAACTCTTGATCCAAAGCCACTGCCCTCCATCCCTGCAGTGCCTAGGGTCCTCTCTTTAGGTTCCTTATGATAACTCCTCATGTACCCTCGAGTCTCAATGTTTCCTAGGGATTTCACCCAGGACATCTCTTGCCGCCTGTATAGCACTTGCACTGTGTGTCTGGCACAGTGCTAGATGCTGGTGGGACATAAGTTAACAGGAGATATTCCTGGCACCCAAGGAGTGCTCACAAGAAGATTAAAAATATTAATGCGGCATCTTGGTAAGAAGGAAAAGAATACAAGCGGAGGTGAGTTAGGAAGTCCTTGTAAGGAGGGGAGGTGATGGGCAGAAGAGCCTCATCACAACCCCAAGGATTGGAGTTGTGACCTGGATTCTCTTGTGGCCAGCGAATGGCATCACCAAATCATTGGTGCAGGCATTTCCCTTAAACACAGCATATTGCAAGTTAACTGAACTCCTGCCCCTCCTCTGTGTTTCTGGCCTGGCTTGGGGGCATCAGCTGGTGGCCATGTCCCCCCTCCCAGACTCTAATCCCCTTTCTTTTAAACTCCCATGTCTTTATATTTTTGAAGAGGGTGGGGCAAAGAGGGAGGGAATGGACATCCTCTGTATGTTAACTGGAAGAAGTACTTCACATATGTTACTTCCTCTAAGCCTCACAACTACCCTGTCACCTAAGCCAGCGACTTGCCACATTAGTCAGCTAAGAAGTGGCAGAGCTGGGATTCGAACCTATAAAGAACTCTGAAGCCCGGGTATTTTTGCATGACACTTTACACAATGCGCCACGGGGTAGTCGGAGGGGGAGGCCCATCTCCCTTTCCCTTGCTGTCCATCTCCACAGAAAAGAAGCAAGTGGCGGACAGGAGCCAGAAAGTCATCTGGCCGCGGATCATTCCGGAGTGACCCCTGCCGCCACCACTCGCGTAGTCCGCTTATGGAGGGAGGGCACCTCAGAGATTCTCACAGGGGCTGTGCCGCCAGAACCAGAAGTGCAAAGCACCTTTAGCGACTCTATCGCCCCCTGCCGCCTGTGGCGCCCAGTCCGAAGCTGCTATTTTCAGGAGGGCTAGTGGGCTAAGAAAAGAGCTCACCGACTGACTGACTGCCCAACAGCTGCTGCGAGCCATTGCTAGGCTGCAGACAGCCTTGCCAAATGTGGTGACATAAGCGGGAGGGGGGAACATTTAGAGAGACCTACTATGTGTCCAGCGCGGGGTCGGGGATTTCTAATAGCCATTGCCCTTTACGTAGACAATGTGATGCTTTGAGAAAGAGTGAGCTCTCCATTAAGAAAAGTCTTCAAGCTACATTAGAACAGGCTTCGCAAAAAGCTTGTCTGCCAGTCTTAACTCCTTACTTCTTGAAACCAATAAAGCCCTCAACCCTTAACAGTGGCCAGTTCTCTCCAGTGGGGCTCGGGGGGTGGGGGCGGGTGTGGGCGGGGGAGAGAAGCACATGTCCTGGCTGAGGGTGGGGGTAAGCAGGGGGACAGAGGTCAAGGCAGTGAAAGGGCCAGGGGGAGGGTGCGGGGAGGAGGAGCCTCCGGCAGGGTCGACAGTGCGCTGAGTCAGGGTCCCCGCGGAGCCCTCGCACCCGCTCGCTGATTCCCCAGACCTTCTTGTTTTCCTGGGTTCCGCCTGGATTTTCCTTGGACCCCACTCACTTACTCCCTTTGCTTGGGAATGGGGAACATGGGGGCAACACCCCGGGTCAAAAGGAAAAGAGCATCTGTGCCCGCCCCGCCTCGCGCTCTCATCCCCCCCTCCTTTTTTCCCCTCCTCTCCTCCTCGCCCCCTTCTCTTCCGCCCAAAGGGAAGGCGGGGGCGGGCTGTGTGTGTATGTATGTATGCATGTAAGCGTGTGTGCGCGCGCGCGGGTGCGGTCGATCTGTGTGTGCGTTCGGGTGTGGGGGGCGTGTGCGCGGAGCACGTTTTAGCTGGAGTGCTTGGTGTGGTGTGTATTTGGTTTGCGCTTTGACATGCGGCATGTGTTTGTGTGTGCACGCTTATAGGTTGTATGTTTCTGCCCGATTATAGTGGGATTACGTGGGTGCGGTTTGAAGGTGGGTGTGTGCTGTTCCTGCCGGGGTTTGTGGTCGTGCTGTGGTGAGTGTATATGTGTGTGCAGTGTGTGGATGTGTGTGTGCCCGTTGAAGCTTGTGTGCATATGTGTGGAGTGTGTTTATGCTTAGATGCAGTGTGTCAATGTGGGTTTACAGGTGGTGTCTGTTGAACTGTGTAGTGTGTGAATGTGTTAGTGTGCAAGATTTCTCTATAAGTCAATCAACTTGAGAGGTGTGTTCAAAGGTTTATGCATGTGAGGGTGCGGTGCGTGTCTTTTGGTGTGATGTTCTCATGTGTGTGGTGTGGACGCATGTGGTCAGCTTACGTGCTTGGATGAAGGGGTTGTGTGTGTCTCGAAGGGGGATTGCCGCGTAAGTGCATGGGTGCGGTGTGTGAGAGTACAGCGTTGTCTAAAAGAACCCAAGTGACCGTGTGTGTGGTTGGGGGCGGGGACGAGTGGGACGTTGGGCTGGGACTGAGAGGAGAAAGGAAGTAGGGGCCGCGACCCGGGCAGGGGTTCCCGCTGGTCTGATCTTCACCGTGGGGGTTCGCCTGCCCGCCCACCTCTGTGTCGGCAAGGCCCGCTGGGGCAGGGTGTGAATTTACCTGGCTGCTTAGAGGAAAGAAGAGGAAGGCGCCGCACGTGATTGGCCAGGTAGGGCGCCTAGGGCGCGATACAGGGGCCGGTGGGAGTAAGCTGGAAAGATTCTTGGTCTCTGACCTGACACCCCTCCCCCGCCCAGGAGATCCCAGCTGGTGCCTAGCTGAGCCCAACTATTTGCTCAGGGCCTGGCTGTTTCACACCTTTTTGGCTTTGTGTGGGCAGATCCAGTTGCCTGGAAGCCCTTTCCCCTTGGGCCTTGTGACAAACACCTACTTATTTTTTTTTAAAACCTAACTCCAGAATCACAAAACTTTCTCTGCTCTTCTATACTTTTCCCTCTCAACTGAGGGCTCGCTTCTTTGAGCCACCACAATTACACCCTTCATACTTCTCATGATATGATCATACATAACTGCAATCATTTCTTTCCCTTTTTAAACTCTGAACTGCTGTGGAGAATACCTGGTGTGTAGCAAGGATAGTTGTAATAATAATAATAATGTTGCCATTTGTTAAGTACCTACTGTGTACTGGGCATTGTGCTAAGTGCTCTGACATGCATTATCTCCTTGGGTCCTTACAATGATACTGTAAGGTAGATAGAGCTATAATTATTGCTATTTTTACACTTCACACATCAGGCTCAGAGTAGTTAAGTAATCTCTCCAAGATCACACAGACCCTAGGAGGCTGAGCTGGTA
Organism: Symphalangus syndactylus; assembly: GCF_028878055.3. NCBI lineage: Eukaryota > Metazoa > Chordata > Mammalia > Primates > Hylobatidae > Symphalangus > Symphalangus syndactylus. The sequence continues at coordinate 134,099,541 of NC_072447.2, read as the reverse complement.
TTTGAACTCAGGTCTACCATATTTCCTAAACCTGTATTACATACCAGGCGGCTTTACTAAGAGTCCCCTGATTCCTGCTAGACATTGAAGTTTCTATCAAACATTATCATTTCTCTACAAATCTTTCTTTTGAGTTTACTGACAGCACCAAGAGTACTCATCATAATTACTTTCTTTGTCTCCCAGACAGCGAATACTTTCTCCACCTAATTACCTGCTTTGTTGATACTTCAAAATCTGTAATTACTCTAGGCACAAGTGCACCTCACTAGCTCCAGTTCTGGGAGCTCTCCGTAGGCTGGTGCTGAAAGAAAGAGTTGAAAATGAACATTTTCTAGCCACAGGGTCAGGAGATTTGGGTATGGAGGGAAATGGAGGTGAAGAATCAGGGTGGAGTAACAGAATGATTTCACAGCTCCCCCAGACCCATTTTTACAACATCACTACCAGAAATTGGTATATGGCGAATTTCAAATAGTGCAAGCATCTCCATACCAAACTGCATATAGAAAAACAAGCAGAGGCTTTCCCTCAGAAAAGATTACTGAATGGACCCCATTTTATATTATGCATGAGTTGGGGGGCACTGCACTTGCCTAATGGAGCTCACGCTGCTCTAATGCCTTCCAAGCAGCCTTGTCTGAGAAACCCAAATTAAAGCAATACATCGCATTTTGGGGAACACATTTATGGGGGGGCATGATGTCATCCCAGTCACAGCTAAAGGGCCTCTGGAAGCTTTAGCTCCCAGCTTAGCCTCCAGGGAACCAGCCTGGACTGCTGCAAAGAGGTCAGGGGGTGGATAGAGAGGGACAATTCAACAGTGGTGAGTCACTTCGCCACTTTTCAGGGGGGAAAGTGAGAAGCACGATTTAAATTGCCACTGTTATTATTGTGCCCTTTCATCTGGCACAAATGAGCCTGGTGCGTGGATGAAAAGCAGTTGGAACATCCATAAAGCTTCCCCCCAGCTGGGCCTGGGTCAGCACCTCATCCTGGGTGGGCACAAAAAGCATTGCCCAAAGTATTATGTAGCCAGAAAGTACCCTTTTGGGGGGAAAAGGGAGCCTAAATATGTCAGTCTTACTCAGGCAGGGCATAGACCACCTGAAGCTCCTTGGTTTCATTAAACTTAAATCCATACAAGGTGTTCAGGCAAACTTTGGTATCTCCCAGCATCTGGTCTCAGATGCTCAGCTTTCCTGCTGCTGTGGGGCCAATCTGACACCTCCTCACTCTCCTCTGAATATACCGGCTTCACTTCCACCTCCTCACAGCTGTTCATGTGAGGCCTCTCTTCCTCAGAGGTTCTGCCCCTGCTTCTCAACACCAGCACACACACATACGCACACATGCATAAACACATGGCTAGACTACCCATCTAAATCCTGTTGTGTAAGTTCCACTTTGGTTCATAAAGACCATCTGGTTCACTCCAGCTCAGTGTTCCTGCCTGTGAAATGGAGGACAAACTTCAACTCTGAAGAAGCCAAAAGCTCCAGGCTATGGCTCCAATGATGCAGTCCTGGGCCAGGGGCTATTAGCATAATGGAAAGCTATCCTTCTCTAATGCCCCCACCCATACAAATGGGGCAATAAGAGGGGCTATCAGAATCCCTATCAACATGCCACCACCATGGGATGGACACACAGACACGCAGACACACACACACACACACACACACACTTTCCTTGGAGCTTAAAATCGCTGTCATAAGTCTCTCTCTTTCTTTGGAGTTCAGGAAATGTGTTCCCATAACATGAAGATTATATGGGGAATTGTAAAGGTGGAAAATGCTTTAATAACTCCCATTACTGTCCAATATAAACAGAGATTTGTTTGATTTCACCCTAAATATAAGAATCTGGAGGAGCAGGGCACCAAAATGTGGATTTTTGTGGGGAGAGAGATCATGGTTTCCCTATGAGAGTAAAGCCCTTGAAAATCAGAGCTTTTGTTTTTTCCATGTGGGGAGGGCAGAGAAAGACCACAGGCTTCGGAATGAGACAGCTTTGTGTTGGTATCCCAGCTCGAGCACTTACTTGCTGTGTGATCTTGGGAAGGTTACTTCACCTCTCTGAGCCTCAGCTTCCTCAACTGTAAAATGGAGATGTTAACATCTGCCTAGAATTGCTCAGATGACTAAAGGAGGTAAACCATAGAAACCACCAGCTAAGTGGTTAACAGATACAGTAAATGTTTAAGAAAAGGTTAGTTAATTCCCTTCTGCACTTTTTTTCATTCTCATGTAGCCCAGAGTGTCTCAACCATGGTGTTCAGGGAGTGGAGCCAACTGACTAAACTGCCAATTTTCCTCATTACTGGCTTGTCTGACACTCTTGAAATAGTCCCTCTTCTTTTAGGATGATGTTTGATCAGCCTAATGCAGCCCCGGAAGAACTGGACCTTAAGTCCAATTCTCACTCTGCAGTTTCTCCTCACAGTGTTAATGAGACCAAGGTTTCAGATGTAATACTCCACACAGGAAAGTTTCAAACTTTCTGCTCACTGTCCAGACTTCCCTCCATCCCAAATACTGACCCAGCCCCAACCCAGTCTCCTAAATATGTGCCATTGTGCCCCAGAAAATAAAAACATGACTATTTCCTGGCTAAGATTGCCCTATGACTCCTGTTTTGCTTTGCCCTCACTTTCACTCTAGAAATAATAGTGCCTAAGGCCATCCAGTTTCTAGCAGCCACCTACGTTGAGGGGTAGATGGGATGATAGAGAAAGATATGATAGTTCTCTGAGATATGCTATGTAGCACTTAAAATACATCTCTGATTAGCTTTTATTCATATGTTCCCAATTAAAGGAAAATAAATTCTACTCTTTGCCAAAACTAGTGAAGTGGAAGAAGACCGCAATCTGAATCCCTTCCTCCCTGGTGCTTTTGCCTCCCTCTAGAGACAAAAGCAAGTCACTGCAAGCTAAAGCTGCATTTAAGCAGGGAGTGGTCGTGGAAAATCAAGAAATTGGGGGCGGGGAAGGAGTGGTGGTGGTGGATATAATCTCAGGGAGGGATAAAGAGTAGAGAGGTATTGAGATTCATGGCAGGAAAAGCTCTGAGAGGTCCCCCCTAGATGTTCCCAGACTCTGGAAGGTGACTTCAACTCCTCCCTCTCCTTCATCCCTTCTATTTATCCTGCATGCTACTCTCACTGACCCCAGATTCCTCCTTGCAAGTGAGTCCCTCTGAGGATTTAAGAATTTCGAAAAACTTCGCCAGCTCCTACCCCTGTATGCTTCTGCAGAAATCCTGGAGCCTTAGCTTTGAAAAGGGAAATGGGAGGGGTAGCAATTAGGTGTCAACCACATCACACAGAGAATAGTTAGAGCAGGGGTTCCAGATATGCCCGTGCCACTTAGTAAGTTTCCTTAATAAGCAGGGACCTACCAGCTGCTGAGTATTGGGTACCCATCCCGAGGAAGCCGCATGGTTTCTCAAGAAGTGTATCTGAGACGTGACAGTAGCTGCCAAGGCTCATCAAACATGCCATCTACCTACTTCTGCTGATACATGTAAGAACAAATGATACTGCCAGAAGGAAACAGAAATCATTTCTTAGTGACTCAGAGCCCCATCTATGAGGACACAGGTGGTGCGTTTGTATTGCATCTTTCAGTTGAAATTCCTTTTCACAGAAAGAAATTTATAGATAATCAAATAAGTCAAAGACCAGTGTCTGGGTCCTGGGCAAAGTATCACCAACATCATGTTGACCACCTAGTAAATGTCTGCCATATGTCAGCATAGGAGTTTTGCAAATGTTTCTCTCTTTTAATTTCACTCAAGCTTGGAAGTCAGATCAAAAAGGATTGTAATCCTTGCTCAGCCACTGTGTGACAGTGGGCTTCTCTGAGATTTTGTCCTTAAAATAGAGACAATAATACTAACCTCAGAGAGTTGTTACGGTTAGAGATAGTTTATGTAGTATGACTGGTATTTACAAATAGTAAACATTTGGGAAAAAAACTTCTTTTGATAACTGAGCCATAGAAAGCATTTAATATAGTGACATCTACAACAGCAGTAATAAGAACTATTATTATTATTATTTACAACCCCAAAATATAGACATTATTATGTCATTTTAAGAGAGGTTAAGTAACTCTCTCACAGCAACTTTATAAGAGCTGGCCTGGGATTCAAACCAGTTGTTCCTCTTCCCACCCAGAGTTAGTGGAAATTTCATGATCATTAGGAAGATCATGTTTGGCTTGCCAGATCTAGTCATTATATTTAAACTAAAATTAGAAGAAAAAATTCTTTAAACTATGTATAGTGGGATTCTAGATCACTGTATAGATTATTTGCATGTCACAGGTCCTAAATTTACCTTTGTATGCCTTTTTAAATTGTAACAGTAATTGAAGAACAAACTTCATAGACTTTAGAAAACATAGAGAAAAATAACTATTATCCCACCACCTTAATAGATTCTCTAACTTTATCTTATTGTCAATTTCTTTCTAGTCTTTCAAAAATGCATGTTTGACAGTTACAATCATACCATTTTCTATGTTGTTACATATTCTTCACAAAAACAATTTTTATGATTCTGTGCAATCTAACAAGGGGATATATCACAGAACTTATTTAACCATTCCACTATTGTTGGACATTTAGGTTGTTGTAGTAGGTAGGTGTGAAAAAAAAGGAATGCTGTTACTTTCACCATTGCCATAATCACCCTCAGGGACCTGGTGCCTTGCTCTATCAGTGCTCAATGCTTTCCATCATTTGATATTTAAGCTTGATAAATGTCAGCTCTAATGCTGGAGCCTGAGATACATTTGCAAGAGTATTATTTTCTGCCGGTTTTCATCACACAGATTCTGTATTTCATCCTCACGATGGGTAAAATGTGGGCTAAGCTCTAGAGCATCACATTTTTTTTCCTTGGGAGAAATGCATTTTGAGGTACAAACAAGTAATAAAGAAAATTGGGGAAGTCCTGCCATTGGTGAATGGGGGTGCTTATCTGACGACCTGACTTGGAGAATGGGGTGTCTCATTGGTCTCATTGGCAGTCATGCCCCAGCTCTGGAAACTGATCCTGCTGCAGCACAACCAGGCCTGGCCTCAGCAAATCGATTTGGTCCCATCTCCAAGAAAAGATCAAATTTGTATGTAAAGTGGGCCCCAGGGTCCCTTCAGCTTTAGAGCTTTGGCTGCTTTACAGAAGTCCAATTGTTTGAGGCCAAATGCAATGCCAACAGTGAACTGGGGAGAGAATTTCAAGTGGGTCAATTGTGCTGTCTCTTTCCCTGGGAAAGAAGGCCTTTCTGGGCCCTCATTCCTCCCAGACCTCAGTGATGCCTGTCCCAAGTGCCTTCCTATGGTTGCCCACTGCCCGTTGTCACCCTGAAAAATCTCTGTGATGCAAACCACCGTGGCACATGTATACCTATGTAACAAACTTGCACATTCTGCACATGTATCCCAGAACTTAAATTTTTTTTAAAAAAAAGTTGAACAAAAAAAAAGTAGCAAACATCAACAAAAGAGTGATGATATTCTAATGAAGACAAAATAAACCTGCCCCTCAAAAAAAAAATTGCTGTGACATACCAGCTATGTCTTGGGCAAGTGGAATGGGGGTGAAGGAACATTTAGATACTGCCCCAATTCTGTCCAGTCAGCTGACAGCTTCCTCCCCCAACCCCATCTCTGACTCCTGAAGACTTCTGAAGGACATTTGAAGGGAGGCACCAAGGCAATTACAGCCCTGCAGAATATCAACAGTTGCCCACAAAGTTACCCTTCACATTGTACAGCATTTCTCAGGGGGAGTGCAACGAAGTGAGCCCTTGCCCAGTCAAAAAACTACCCAAAGATTATTTATTTCAAAGTGGTGCCCTGTGACTTAAGTGAAATTATACATGTAAGGAACTGAACCTAAGGGCCCAGCATTTGGGAGGTGCTTCACATATATCAGCTGCTGTTGTTTGAGTAATAGAGCTGATGTGGGCAGTGGTGTGCTGCAGGGGTATGTTGGGGAACAGGTCCCACCAGACTAGAAATGCAGCAGCGAATATAAAGTCTTACACTTGAGTTCAAACACCAAATACAGAATGGAGACTCCAAAAAGAACTTTGGTTTACTTAAGGAAAAAGAGTAGCTTTCGTTGAAAGTAATTCAACGTAAATAAAGTCTTTGTGTGAACTGTGTGGCTGTGCATGGGATTTGTGAGTGGTGCATACACGGGTGATGTGAGTATATTGTGTTGTGTGTGGAAAGTATGTGGTGCATGTGAAGCGTGTGTGTGTGTGTTCATGGCTTTGCACATGGGCATGCATAGGTGTGGTAATGTGTATGTTATGGGTGTGTTTATGACTACGTATGTGTGTACCTTGGGTGTGGTGTAGGCTTCTAAAAGAGGGAAAGTCAGCTTTCCAGGACTATATTTATAGGGGCACAGCTGGAAAGCCTCTTTTGGCCCGGTCATTGGACATTTATAACTTGGAGCATGTTAAAAGAAAAGCAGCTAGACATGGGTAGGGGCCTTGAAGCTATGTCACATGTTAAACAGATGAAGAAACTGGGGAAGTTTGGCCTAGGTAAGAAGAGGGTGAATAGGGGATGGGACAATGGGGAGAGCTGGCACTGTTTCCTAGGAAGGAGGACCATGGAAGTCAATGCCAGGGCCAGAAGGTGGAAGCTCCCAGGGCATAGATTTGGTTCAGTTTAAAGAAAAGCCTTCTAATTCTAATAGACATTGCTGATTTTAGATGGGAGTGGGCTTCCTGGTGTAATATGGACTCCCTCCTATGTGGTTATTCATAAAGGAGCCTTCATGTCCTTGATCTCATTGGAGTCACATGACAACCTTCTAGTCCAAGCAACCGTGAAATGTTTCCCCCACCCCCTTTTTCAGGGTATACTGTTAGAGCAGTAAGGCCTTAAAAGACATCTTATAAAACTCCCTTATATTTTTGATTCACCAGGATCATATAAAACTTAAGAATATGCAAAAGAAAAAATTAAACTCTGTGTGTATGCAGGTCTTTTTCCTTCTCAGAGATCTTGTTGCTGGCCTGAGGCTGTACTTGAACTGGCTAAGCATGCTATAGTCTTTCAGCAGGAGGTCAAACTCCTAGGATGGTTCCCAGCAGGGTGTTGGGGCTGGCAAGAACTAAAAACAGGTCTCTGCTGAATTAAGTTGTTGAGGCCCCTCCTCTCCCTGCTTCCCCTCCCCCGCCTGTGAGGGGACAGAGGAAAGAGGAGACAACCCCAGGTTTGGTCTATGGCTGGTGCCCAATGACGCACTCTCACCAATATAGATTTTGGAGGTGGAGACTATGGAAAAACAGGTGGCTGTGGGGGCAGGTGGCAGCCTGAAGGGGGTGGGGCTTATCAAGGGGGAGTGAAGGACAGTGTGGGTGGGGGTCCTGGGGTATGTCAAAAAGAAAATATCAGTCTCCTGAAACTTTAAGGACGAAAATATAATCAGTTGTCAAAATGTACTTTGTAGAAGCAGTTCCAGAAAAGGGGTGAAATGTGACCCACATATGCCGGTGCTGTGATCTTTGCACACTTGTGTCCTCAATTCCACAGAAATAGGGAAACCAAGCATTGATCTCAAGCATCCAAGGAAAGAACCCGACTAAAGACCCCAGGGGTCCACTACTGGGCAGTCTGGGGCAGTGGGCAGCTGGCAGAGCCTAAGCTGACCCAGGTATGCTGCCAACCTGTTGGGTAACCTTGGGCAGGCTTTTCCCATCTTCAGTGTCATCATCTCTTAATTGAAGGGTTAAATTCGACGACTCTAGGGGGTCCATTGCTGATATTCTGTGTTTGAGATTGAGACAAGGGGACAAACTTCAAGGCAAAATGAACCCCCGCCTCCTTCAGGGTCCCTGGGGCCTGGCTTGCTCTGTCAGGGACATTCATCCTTGGGCCTTGAGGGTCCTTGAGTTGCGGGACGCCGTTCCTGTGCGTCTGGCCCCAAGGCTCTGGCTGTCCCTGCGAGCGGCTGAGCCAGCGACTCCGCCCACGCGCTCGTCCCGCGTACCGCCGAGCCATTAGCGCGATTGCTCGCGGTTCCCGGCAAAGCTGGTGATTTATGCGGGGCCTCGACGGGGCAGTCCCTTGAGCCAGGAACAATTAGCTAAAAGCCAGCAGGAAGGGAGGCAAGGGGGCGACCAGCCAAGCCCTAGGGCGCCCAGCCGGGGCTGCAGCCGCTGGCCGCCCCCGGCCGAGCACCCCAGCCCCCCGACTCGGTGGGCCCCACTCACCACGGCGGGGGCGGGGCTCAAAGGCCGAGGCGAAAAGGCAGTCCAGTATCCACGCCATGACCCACGCTGAGTGCCCAGCAGCTCGCAGTTAACCTTTGCGTCGTCCCCCGCACCAGCCGCCCTAAGTAGCCCCCGGTGACCACGCCCTGAGCCGCACCCTGCACCCAGCTAAGAGTGTCTCGGTCACCGGACACCTCGAGCATGTCACGAAGGGGGCAGGGCCTCAGGGGAACCCCCCCCCGCCGCCAGAAAAGAGGCCGCTGGTCCCGCAACCCCTTGCCCCACGCGAAGGGAGGCAGAGACACACAGCTCCTGTCCTGGGAAGCTGACTCTGAGGGCGAGACCCTGCCCCTACCCCGGGGAGCCCAGAGTCTGAGGGGAGACGCCATCTCAGCCCCGGTGAGCCCCAAATCTGAGAGGGAGGGAAGGTCCTTGTCCCCCAGCCCCACCCCAGGAGCCCTTGATTGGGCACATAAAAGCAGGCCTGTCCCCAAAGGCTGGAATTTGAAGGCGAAGTAGTGCACCTGTCCCAGGGAGCCTCAGATCTGAGAGCGAGACAGTATCCCAGGCTCTAGAAAACTCCACGGTTTAGCGGAGCGTTATCTCAGCCCTCAAGAGGCCTAGTCTAAGCGGGAAGCAGTGAGTTCCCCAGGATCCCTGAATCTAAAGGGGAGATGCTGTCTCAGCCCTTGGGGACCCTCCCACCCCCACCCTTAACCCCTCTCTTAGGGCAGGCATCACCTCAGCCCCGAGTAGCTCCAAGTCTGATTTAAATCACTGGTCCGTTCTAGAGGACCAATAATGTGAGCAAGAAAAATGATTTTGCCGCCTCCCCCAAGAAGTCCCATATCTGAGAGTAATCTTACTTCCCTTCTCCTGGGAATTCTGCAGCGAAGAGGGAGATGCTCTCCTGCCTGGGAACCTTTGTATTGAGGGGGTTGATCATCAACTGAGATAAAAGAACCCAGTGTCAAGTATGTATAAATGTGGGGTGCCCCCCAGTTGCTGCCGACTTACAGATTCCACTGCCAATGCTTTTGCTCAGGGCACTGATATGAGAGGGGGACCAACATTTATTTTTAGAAAGAATTTGATATTTGATATTTCAATGGAAGATGGTACTGTGTTGGATTTTCTTATACTTCTTTTATGGCTTTGTATTTTTACGTTTTAAATACATATGGGAGCACGTGCCATAATGGGTTCATTGTTTGGGGCCTCCGGTGGTGGTAAAAACAGCCCTGCTCCCCAAATCCTGGGGTAGAAGCAGCCACCAGAGATGGACCACATTAGGCAGGAAGGGCTTCTAAACGAAATTTCCTTTTTACTTCAAGCCCAGGGGCCCAAATTAATTTCTCTCCCAATTCGCCATTGGTAGCTCCACAGACGTGACTCTGTGCCTTGTTTTTCTCCACTGGGAAAATGGGGCTCCGTTGATCAAAATGCTAGTGAAGAGGTAGAAAGAAATATGGAAAATCTCCTTCCAACAGCTCGATTGCAGGCCAGAGGAGGGGAAGCCTCAATCACGGGGTCCATTGGGGAGAACAGTTATTATATTTGCTTTGCTAACCACTGATATTAGCATTAATGCGGCAAAAGGGGTGCATAAAATGGAAAAATTGCCTGTACTTTGCTGTACAATTCTTAGCAAAGCAGAGCTATCTTCAGCGTTTAAGGGCCCTCCACTCATTTTCCTTCCTTTCTGGGAAACATGGTACCTCTCTGCCTTTGTACCAATTTCTAAATCATTTCAATTTTCTCTGTTTTCTAAAAGCAATCACAGACAACAAACACTCACCAGACCTGCTCTTTTACCAATTTCTGCTTTACAAATACTTAGTCATCCAAGCCAAACAAGCCTGACATCTAGAAATGTCCAGTTTCAGGCCCTGGATATTGAAATCTCAGCCTTACCTCTTCCCATGAGCTTATCCAGCACCAGCTTTTGAAATGGCCTCAATGGGTTCCTTTTTTTTCCAACTGAATGAGCTTTTTTTGGGCTCCCTCATGGCACAAAATCTGCCTGCCTGGTCCAGTCCCAGAGTCCTTGGAAACTGAAATTGCTCTGCTTCCAGGGCAGCTCTACATGAGGTACAAACCCATGACAGCCGTCCTTCTTTGTTGCCTTTTTCTCAAGAGGTGTAACGTAGTAAAGGAACAAAGCTACAGAAACTCACAAACCTAGACTGGAAGCTCAATTCTGCTATGTTCTAGGCATGTAATCTTGGGAGGGTTATTTAATCTCTCTGAAGCTTAGTTTCCTCACCTGTAAAATGGGGATATTAATAGCTATGAAAAAGCTCTAGGTGGACCAAAGCATCTACTCTTTTGGGAAAAAAGAGAAGAGGAAATACAGAGGTCAGAATTCTTTAAAAAATTGATTTAGTAACTAAGTTAGCACTTCTGCCCTGTCCCTTTTCTTTGACCTGCCTACTCTGCCACTTAATTACTTAGTGTTACATTCCCTTTGAAAATCTTTATCCTTAACTTAATTTCCTGGGGTAGAAGGACATAATAGACATAATAGGGAAATGCATTCATCCATCAATCCATTAATTCACACAACAAATATTTATCAAATATCCTCTAGGTGCCAGATATTGAGCTATGCAAATAATGTTGATTCACTCAATGAATTATTATGCAATTATTTTTAAGTGTATAATTTAGAAGCTTATATGATAATCTGAAAATACGCGTATGATACTTTTAAATGAAAAAAAGGCAGGATGCAAAATGTGTGCACATTGTAATATAAACAGTGCAAATAAATAATAAGCCTATATACAGAAAAAAAAAAAAAAGGCTAAAAGGAAACACACCAGAATCTGAGTCGTGATTGTATTTAGGTAATGCAATTACGGGCAATTTTTAACTGTTTTATTATTTTCATATCTTAGTATTCTCCAATTTTTCTTTAATAAACATATATTATTTTCTGGAGTTAGAAAATCCTACTTAGAAAAAAATCTACAACTTCGTCTCTGCTGAATAAAGGACTAAGCTAGATAGGAGAATGATGAGGGCCTTCAGGTTGGCATTGTGCCAGTGGCACAGGGCACTTGGGCTGGCTTTGGTGACCCAGAAAAGGCTGAGAAAGTTGGCTTGTGAGTAAAACGCAGAATTCCCTTCCTGTGCAGGGGCACATAACAAGTTATGACTCCTCCTTTCTGAGGATGTAGGAGTGCTTAATGACCCCATCGAGCAGCCAGGAGCCTGCTAGCCTGGACCTGTAATCCCACATCCCACGGTATGTGCTCACAAGGGACACATAGGACATCTTTGTCCTCACTCTGACAGTCCAAGACCTATGGCACGACAGTTTACTGCTTCTTAAGTGTCTTCTATTGTAATTCCAATTAAGAGCCAAGCATCCTGCTCCTAGCTTGGGTCATTGTCTTCCCGGAGGTCTTTAGCCACAATGATAAAGTGAATCTGGGGCTTGTTGACTTTTAGAAGATAGGCTTCAGACCTTCTTAACTTTTTTCCTGAAGCCCAAAAGTGCTTGCCCCCCCCCCGGCATATAATTGCTAATTAAATGGGACTCTAGGAATTAAAGGCCCTTAAACCTTGTCGTTGATCAGTGTTTCCCAAAGTACAATCCATTCGACCAGATGCATCAGAATCACTTGGAATGTCATATAACAATGCAGATTCCCTGCTCCCACTCCAGTCCTACTAAACAAGAATTTCTGGGCACGGCGACTAGAAAATAGTATTTTTAACAGGCCCTCCATGGTGGTTTTATGCCCACTAAAGTTAGAGAAACTCTAATATAGAAGAAAGAAGTCTTTCCCTGCAAACCCTCCCCTTGCACCCTAGCTACAGGGAACACTGTGGCACCCTAGCCACAAGAAACACTGGGGCAACCAAATGGGGAAACTGGTCACTTTAACCCCACTCTACTTCCTTTGGGTGCATGGGGAAATATGTAGCATGGAAAATTGACCTAACCTTGAAACTTGACTCCTCATAGGGCCTAGGTGTATTCAAAATGAGCATACTCCATACAAGTCATTCATTTAGATTTTCTAAGAATCCTTGTGTATATGTCTACATAGCACTTCCCAGTCAAGTTATTTCATTTGAACGTTCTACTTGTTGGGTTCCTTGCATCAGGCAAGAGAGCATAGTGGAAAGGGCAGTTAAAATGCCAAGAGTGAGGCTGGACTTACTGGCTGACTGGCTGGGTGAATGTGTGTCTGCTTCCCAACATAAGCCTCAGGCTCCTCCTCTATGAAGTGAGAATCTCAGTCCTGCCACCCACCTCCCTTTACAGCAGGCTTGTCCAACCCATGGCCCGTGGGCCACATGCAACCCAGGACAGCTTTGGATGCGGCCCAACACAAATTTGTAAACTTTCTTAAAATATTATAAGATTCTTTTGCCATTTGTTTTACCTTATCAGCTATCATTAGTGTTAGTGTATTTTATGTATGGCCCAACAATTCTCCCAAAGTGGCCCAGGGAAGCCAAAAAAACTGGACACCCCTGCTCTACAGATTTTTAGGAAGGTCTCTGCATTTTCAGGAACGAGATAACAAAGTACTTATCTCTGGGCCCATGAAGGGAATTGGCAGATTAGCACCCTGCCCCCCAGCATCTCCTTTTGAGAAGCCCTATCAGAAGATCCACACAGAGCGCACAGGGATCATATTTGCTCTCTAAAGGGGACTCCAAGCCCCAGGACCTCAAGACCCTGCCTCCCTGGTTTTCTATTTGTGAAAGACTTAGCTGGGCAAATGGTAAGCATGTCAGTGAAATCATGGGTGCTTTGGGGGACCACTTTGAACCTCAGGAGGGCCTCAGTTTCCTCATTTCTCAAATGGGGTTTATACAGAGAAATCTTGAAGTTCCTTTCTAGCTACTTAGCATTTCTAGGGGTACACTCCTTCCATAGCACTTTTTTCCCATAGCTCTATTAATCCTAAATTTTCATATCACTGAAACCTGACAAAGTCCTGGTACCATCTTTGTGAGGTAGATATGGGAGAGAATTACTCCCATTTTCTTAGATTTAGAAAAGTGAGGCAAAGTAAGTGACTATCCCAAAGTCACCCAGGGGAGAAGAGATAAGTGAGACCAGCCTCCACATCTCTCGCCCCCTGCCCATTCTTTTCCAGTACTCCTTGCTAGATCCCAGGAGCTGTCTGTCAGTGTGCTGACACCACTCAGGAAATGCAAGTTTCATCCTGACACCAGAAAGACAGAGCAACGATTACGCTTCAGTCCCCAAGGAGGCAGAGAAATTGCTTTTAGTTGACAAGCGCATCTCCCACACACATACCCCTCTGGTTGAATGAAAAGATAAAATCAAGTTAAAAATCCCAAATGCTCACTTAATTTTGTAAAGCATTTTGCTCTTTGAGCTAGGGGTAGGCAGGATGAAAGAATTTTCCAACTCCAGAAGTCTCGACAGGGTGGGGTAGGGAGAATAGTGGGAACTAAGGGGGGCACAGGAAAAAAAATGTCAGAAAGAACAAAAAGCACGGGGATGTTTTCTTTCAGTTTTGTGCCATAATCAATAAGAAAATGGAGTTATCTGAAAAAAGAACTAGAAAAAATTCAGGTGTGTGCTTATATGCCTTTGAAAAACTACAAGACATGCAAGCCACTGACATTTCCATTCTAGATGAAAATTCTGTGGCTTCCGATAACAAGAGTTTAGGGGTTCAGCAGGGGGACCGTCCACTTCTATGTGTTACCATAGACGCATGGGCTTTACTACCTCTGAAGTTCATCTCTGCGAAGCATTTGCCTTTATATATTTAAGTGTAGCAGCTCCCGACGTACTCTCATATGTATTTTCAATCTGAATTGCATACAGCTTTGGGAGGTTGGCAGGACAGAGATTAGCACAACCCTCATTTTATAGAGGAAGAAATTAAAGTTTGAGGAAGGGGAGTGACTTGCTTAAAGTCACTGCCTTTTTTGTTTGTTTGGAACCTGTTCTTGAACCACTTTTGTGCTTCCTTCTTTTGTGCATGGCTCCCTCTCACACTACCCATATCCAGCCTAAAATCTGATCTTTAGATCTTATATGTCTCTTGACCCCTCCCTTGGACTCCAAAAACTGGAGACTTTCACCTTGCTGAGAATTCCAAAGCCCTTAGAAAGCCTGAGAATCTCCCCAGCTAAGAACATTTTATTCTTATGAGATGCATTCTGAAGTATTTAGGAGTGAAATGTCATGATATCTACAACATATTTGCAAGTATATATGTATTTGACTCTCTCTTTCTCTCTCTCTTTATCTATCTATCTATACATAGATAGAGATAATTTATTGTACTATTATGTATACACACACACACACACACAAGTATTTATTGTGCTATTCTTTCAAATTTATGATATGTTTAAAAGTCTGAAAATACAAAGTTAAGGGGAATATTCTCCCAGGCAGCCACCCCACTGGTCTACTCTAAAATCTGAGTGTTAGTGGTGCATCCTTCTCATGGGGCTCTACCTCAGGACTCTATCAGGATGACACAGCCCCAAACACAGAACTAGCTCTGCAGGAGGGGAAGGCTACACCTGTGAGTCGTTGTGATGTCTTAGATGGAGCTTGGGTGCTGGTAAGTGGCTGCCTGTACTGCACGGGAGTTTAGGGCAAAAGATTTGATGGTAAAGCAGCTTAAATTAGAGCCTGAGAGGAGTCCTTAAACAAATTCTAATTAGAGCTGGCAATTTTTCAAAAATAATTTTTTCTTTAATTTCAAAACCTGCTTATCAGGGTTGAAAGTGCCATTAGAGATAATCTAGTCCAACCTCTTCACATCACGGGGGCCGGTGGGAAGGGGACACTGAGATCCAGAAAGGGAAAGTGACTTACCCAACATCGCCTAGCAAGTTAGTGGCTGAAAAGGGACTAAAAGCCAGGTGTCCAGCATCCTAGTCCAGGGCTCGGTCCATTACATCACACTGCTATCCCACTTTGGCTTCTTGGGTTCTTGAAAGGTCATCTGCCCACCCTAGGGCTTGCTTTCTTCAGACCAGCGTGGCACTTGGGGGATTTGCAGTCAGCGACAGTCCCTGCTGCTGGGAGCAGAGCCAGGAGCCTGAAGATGGCACCTGTCACATCCCACTGGAATGAATTACCTCCCTCTGAAACTGAGAGGGCCAGGCAGAATCTGGGAGCGGCACCTTGAGAGCAGAGTCAGTCCTGGCCTGCGCGGCTAGCATGCCATGGACATTCAAGGCAGAGAAGGTCATGGAAAATATCCTGAGCACTGTTTGCTGGGGAGCTTTCCACCTCTCTTGGACCCCAAGTGATTTATTGATTATTTTAGGGGCAGCCACTCTGGTTTATTGGTTTATCTGCCATTACTCGTGAGGTGGTGGGGTGGGGGTGCTGCCTGCCCGCTGCATCTCCTGGTCTGTCTTCTCACAGGATTGGTTCATGGGACAGCTTAGCTGGACCCTCGTGAGCCTGTCGGGATTAATGGCATTTGACTGTAGATCATGAGAAATCACATCAGTTGCTGTGGGTGGAGGTGGATGGAGTAAGCAGGAGGAGGGCAGAGGAGAAGAAGGAAGATGAGCAATAGCGGGAGCGAAGAAAAAGGACGAGGGAGAAGGGGGAGAGGAAAGTGCAATAAAGGAATTCTCTTGTACAACAACCGCTGACATTTCTGAGCCTGTAGCTTCCCTCGCTTTTAATCATTCCCTTCATTAACTGCCATTTGTCAATGCAAATAGGTCTTTCTCCATTATAACTCAATCCTGGGACAACCCACGCCTTAAACAAAGATGCAAGGCTAGCTCCAGAGCCCTAGGTTTCCCTAACTAAGGGGCTGTTTGCCCTTCCCTCCCTGTATTCCTCCATCCCGGGCTCCATAAGATTGGTATGTGAACACCAAAATTGGCCCTGGGACAAAAGATACCAAGAACTGACTTTATCTTCTGAGCTACTTTGGGTCTGGCCCCCACCCAAGGACCCCCTCTCCTAACTTCTGTGGCCCAAAACCCTCTCCTGCTTTCAAGCACCCAGGGCTTATAACCGTCCTGCTTTTCCACCCTCCAGATCCCAGGAGAGTTATGAGATTGAAAACTAAGCGGTAAGGCAGGAAGGTGCCATCAGAGATGCATCTGCCTAGGACCAGAGAGCAGCCTTGCTGGAGAAGAGGGGCTGTAGCTGAGGCTGGGTCAAGTGGCAGGACAGCCATTTGACACATTTGGCAGGCTGTGCACACACGTTGAAGAGGTGAAGACCAGGTTATATTCAGAAAGCCCTTCCTTTTGCTCCTAATAAGGGAACTTCTGGCCAGATCACAGGACTCCGGGCCCCTAGTGCCTTAGCAAATAACAGGAACACTCAAGTCTCTGAGTGACTGTGGACCCTGACTTCATTTTTAAGATTGGCTCTGGGGTGGCAATTTCAGTGACAGGGAAGGAAGAGATTGTGTAACATGGGTATAGGTCATGAACTGTAGGCCCTCCTCACTGGGCCAGGCTCTGGGGCCTGGTATCCTGGGACCGGGGCTACAGCTCTCTGCCATCTCCCTAGGGAAAGAGCCACCAGTATATCCTCCAAATCACACACCTTGCTGTCCTCAGAGACAGTCCCTCAAATCTACTCAGTGATCATGAGATGCCCTGAAAGTTATGGGGTCAACAGTGGTGATATTAGTGCCCAAGGCCAGGTTCAAGGACCAAGTGCAGAACGTCAGCTCCTCTGGCTTTTTTGTCCTTTCCTCCCACCTCAAAGGAAAAAAAACGGATCCTCTCTGGGGTTCTCCTCACTAGTGTTCTGAAGCTCAGCCGCTTCTGCTGCTTCCACCTCAGCCATCAAGAAACCTCTGATCCTCTTGTACCTTCAGCGTCTTCTCTTCCGCTAACTCCTTCCTTCGTATGCACATCTCAAACCTCCCTATAAAGCATAATCTCTCCCTTAGCCTTGTTCTACCTGCTCCTGAGTCTGCAAAACTTCTCAAATGTGTAGTGTCTACCATCAACTCACTATTTTACCTCTTCCCACTCCACTTCCACTCTTGAGGCCTTCCTAATTCTAGATGCAATGGCTCCTTGTCAACTCTCAGCCCTCTTGGCCACTTGACAGCCATTTGCTACCCCATGACCTCTTTCTCCTTATTAATTGAAAACTCCTCTGCTCTCAGCCAAAGCTCCCAGGTCTCATCTCTCAGAATTCTTCTTCTGCCTGTTCAGTAATCCTCTCTGTCATCTACTTATTCATCTTCTCTTTCCCTGTGGGCTTTTTCTTCCCTGTAGCCCACAAAAACATTGAAATGCTCCTATATGGAAACAATCTTCCCTCAACCCTGCGTCCCCTTCTAGCTATCATCCATCCTTCCTTTCTCAGCCTTAGTCCTTAACACCTTGAAAGAGTATTCTAGATATGCTCACCTTACTTTTCCCCAAACACTCCTGCCATCCATGGCAAGATGGCTCCTATCCCCTCCATACATGCACGTGCGTGCATGCACGTGCAGACACACACAGCCCCTCTCAATGCAGTTACGAATGTTTATTTTGGAGGCCTGCTCCAAGGAGACACATATCTGTCCTATTTTGATTTTTCATTCTCTGCAGAATTCTACATTGTAAGTCTCTATTTATTGAAACTCACTCTTCCCTTGGCTCTGCGGACACTGCTATACTGGTGTTCTTACCTCTGATTTCTCCTTCTGGCTCTGCATTCTCCTTTGGCACCCTAAATGGGAGCATTGCTCAGGTTCTGTCCTCAATGCTCTATTCTTATGTGGAGGGGCTCATCTAGTCTGATGGCGCTTATCTCTCTGGATGGCTCACAATACCTAAAATAGTGTCCTCCATATAGTAGACACTTAAGTAATGTTTACCTAATTGATTAACGTTTGTTAATTGCACAATGCCTGGTACATTTCAAATGTTCTATAAAGACTATTATGGGGGATTTTACAGTTTACAAGCATTTCCTGCATACTTGCCTGTCTTCATCCTCATCATAACCCTGTGAGGATGATTTTTTCTTATTCTCATTTTTATAGATGAGAGAAGAGGAGGGAGCTAATGTTTGTTTTCTGCCTATTGTGTGCCAAGTGCTTTGTAGACATTTTAATTTAATTTTCACAACAGCACTGTGAAGTAGGTGTTCTTAGCCACATTATACAGATGGGAAAACTGAAGCTCAGAAAGGAATTCAAGATCACAAGGAGCATATAATTTGCCTCCTCTGCTATTTCATTGTTCTGTAAATTTGATCATACCAAATTTAGTGAGCAATACTGGGGAGGCATATAAAAGGTATCATACAGTGATATTATAATTATTGTTTACATATGAGTATTTTTTGGTTTGCATTCATATGAAATTTAATGTCACGCATATAAAAAGCTGAAGAGGAAAATAAAACCCTTCTATTTCCAAACATTCTCTGCCTTTCTCCCTGCATATTATAATAAGAAGAACAGATTATTAAACGTTTACCATGTGCCAGGCATTATGTTTAGCATTTTACATGTGTGCTTTCATCTAATTCTCACCACAACACTCTGAGGTGGGGGCTATTATTATATCTCAATTTATACGTAAGGTAATTGTGCCTCATAGGAGTTAAGTAACTGGTTCGATGACCCCTAGTTAGTTTGTGAGGTCATTGAAATTTTAAATCAGGTTGGTCTGACTCCAAAGTGAATATTCTTTCAGTGATACCAGGCTGCCTTTCTAAGAGGATAGGGAAACCAAATCTCAGAGAGATTGTGATGTCAAGTCTCCTGGCTCTACATTTTTTTCCACTTTGCTTCAGCTGCTAGCATCTCTTTGTTGAAGGGACTGCTTTCATTGTCAATAATCTTTCTATGCCTGTGGTCTGTCTCCTCAACCACATTGTCAGCTCTGCCAAACCTCTTTAGCTCCCCCACAGAGGGTTCTCACTAAATACTTGTCAATTGATAAGCATGGGGCTCTCTTCAGTTGAGAGAATTATTAATAAACCATCAGGCTTTGACAAAGCCCTTCTGATCTCCAAAGGAGTTGAGCCCTTGGAGCTTAGGAGATGTATCAATTCCTCGCCTTCCTGCAGCTTGAAGTCAGGAGCCCACACTGCTCGCCTCCGCACAGCATCCACTCTCCAGGGAGCCTCTATAGCGTCAGAATCATTTCACCGAGGGCTAAATTATGTGTGTGACTCTGGGAGGGCGAGGTCTCTGTAAACAGGGAGAAGAATGTGGGCTGTGATTCCGCATGCAGATGGACCCTGGGGATGTTTCGCACCATCTGAGACGATGTGTCAACCTCTGGCAGTGGCACTCCATAGAACAAGCTTTAAAGATTGATCATTACTGTTATTATTGGGAATATTAATCATATTTCTTACATTTGTACAGTGAACTCCCATTTACGCAAAAGGCTCCTGCACAAGAATTCATTTTTTTTTTCGTTTGTGCTGGCCTTCCACAAAACCTTTTGGGCTTCAATATTCCCCCAAAGAAATATTCCTCTGTCCAGTTTTTGGGAAAGAGAACCACCCCAGGGAAACAGAAACAGCTGAGACCCTGAGAACGGGAACCTTAGCTGGCTGGGACTGAAGGCCAACAGTTGATCCTGCTGAGCAGTGAAATATGTTTGGAGCCTGAACACAGATCCCCAATCTCCTTCCTTCTCTTTGCCTGTTCCCAGAGCTGGCGGCACCTCCCACCCCAAGCAGAATCCGTAGTTCCTCCCGCAATCAGAATTCACTCTTCCTCATCCCTTCCCCCATCAATGGCCTCAGGGACACTTATGTGGAAGCCACCAATTACCTCTTCCCCTCCTCTAGACCAATTTTCTCATGCATTTGTATGAGTTCACTTAGCATCCTGCAAAGAGACAGGCAGTAGTAATAATCACAGCTAACATTCATGGAGCTTTTACTATAAGGAAGGCACTATAATAAGCACTTTGCATGCATAATTTCTCTTCATTCTCATAATAGTCCTATGAGGAAGGTTTATTTGGATCCCCACTTTAAAGAGGAGGATGTAGAGTTTCTAAGTGAGTAAGCAGCCTGCCCAAGGCCACACAGCTAGCTAATGCAGAGCCAGGATTCAAAGCCAGATCTATGAACCCCTCCAGTATACTGTCTCTTAGTATCAGCTTCCATTTCTTTTTTTTTTTTTTTTTTTGAGACGGAGTCTCGCTCTGTTGCCCAGGCTGGAGTGCAGTGGCGCAGTCTCGGCTCACTGCAAGCTGCGCCTCCTGGGTTCACGCCATTCTCCTGCCTCAGCCTCTCCTAGTAGCTGGGACTACAGGCACCCGCCACCACGCCCGGCTAATTTTTTTGTATTTTTAGTAGAGACGGGGTTTCACCGTGGTCTCGGTCTCCTGAGCTCGTGATCCGCCTGCCTCGGCCTCCCAAAGTGCTGGGATTACAAGCGTGAGCCACCGCGCCCGGCCCCATTTCTTGGATACAAACAGTGGGACCTAGAGATTGGAAGGCCATGTAGCATTCAGAGGAAAGAGTCTCAGGAAGTCAGGAAATAGTTTTCCTCCAATTTCTGCCAGTAACAGGCTAGATGAGTCTGGGTGAGTCACTAAAATTCCCCTGTTTCTGAATCTGCAAGCAGGGTCCACAGTGTGTGAGATGCAAAAGATATGAGCCAAGAAAGTTTAATCTCTTCCAAATCTATAGAGTTTTAAAAAAGCACCATGCAAATGCAAAGTATTCCTTATCATAATCCTTAACATTATTATTCCAGCCTATTCGTCTACCAATGAACCTGGGATAGAGTGCCTGGCTTTGCCCCTGGATTCTGGTGCCATTTAAGTGCCAAGACAAATGGTCTCAGGGAGTCAGGGGTGATCCATTATCTGGATATGGATTATTTCTCAGGAGTAAATTGTTAGCCCTGTCAGGTGGCTGATGAATTCTCCCACTGCACCTGGGGGCTCATCACTCTGCATGGGACGTGCAGGGAATGCAAGCAGCGCAGCAGTGGAGTTGCAGTGTGACTCTGCAGATGGGGTCTTGGGGGTGGGGAACAAGGATGTGTTGGTTAGGTTTCAGGGAGCAGCAAATGATCCCACCCATCCTTGAGTAAAAAAGACAGATAATGAACCCCACCCACCCATAGTCCAGCCCAGGGCAGAAAAGGGTAACTCCTTCCCCCTCCTGATGCCTGAAGCATCTTTGGGGAGAACAAAGCACAAAAGAGGCTGACAGATTCATACACAAGGAGCTACTGACAGAGAGGTGAGAAGAATGGGCAAGAGAAAGAGAAATAGAAAAACAAGACATGGAGAAAGACAGGGATAAAAAAGACAGGGAAAGAAAATGAATAAAATAAAGGATCACAGAAAAGAGACACATGGAGGAAGAGGAATACAGTTAAAAGAGAAACCCGGAAATAGGAGCTAAGAGGAAAAGAAGAAAGAGAAAGAACTAGCTGGGTGCGGTGGCTCACGCCTGTAATCCTAGCACTTTGGAAGGCAGAGGTGGGCAGATCACTTGAGCTCATGAGTTAAAGACCAGCCTGGGCAACATAGCAAGACCCTATCAATATAATCTTTTTTTTTAATTAGCAGGGCGTGTTGGCATGCACCTATAGTTCTAGCTACTCAGGAGGGTGAGGCAAGAGGATTGCTTGAGCCCAGGAGGTCAAGGCTGCAGCAAGCTATGATCACGCCACTGTGCTCCATCCTAGGTGACAAAGTAAAACCCTGTCAAAAAAAAAAAAAAAAAGAAGAAAGAAAGAAAGAAGAAAGAAAGAAAGAAAGACAAAAGCAGACTCAGAATCCCCCAAAGTGGGAAAGGTATATAGAGAAAGAAAAAAATAAGAAAAAGGGAAATATATAGAGAAAGACAAATCTAGAGAGAAAACAAATAGGGGAAGAGAAAGGGGAAGAAATAAATAAAATAGAAAAGAAAAGTATACAGAAAAATAGAACAACCAGAGATAAAGGAACACAGTGAAAGAAAAAGGGATGAGAGAGATAAGAATACTGGGAAAAAACTCGGTGAAAAAAGTTAAGAAACATAGAAGAGGAGATTGAAGTCTTTAGGAGGACCAGAAATGGTTTTTTTCCTCCCTCCCTCCCACTTTCACTGTTAGCCGTTCTTGTGGGGTAAAATCAGTCAGACACAGACACACATGCTGAGGCAAATAAGCACATGAAAAAATAGCACATGTGGACACAGAGAAGCTGAAAGACTTGAGATGTAGGCAGCGACAGACTCACAGTAGAAAGAGAGAGCCAACCTGAACACAAGGATGGGCCCCAGGCAGAAACTGACAAGGAACTAGATATACCACTGCAGAAGATGACACAAAGGCACCTTAAATGATGGACATTTGAATAGACAGGTACACAAGCAGACATCCGCCAGGGTGGGAGGAGGAGGTTTGGCCTAGCTCCGTTCCTCCTTTCTTCTCTTTGCCTTTGTGAAATACTCTAATAATGGGCATTTACCATTCTGAGTCTCCTGCCCTTGGGATTTTCCTTTAGGCTTTGTGAAGGTTGGTAGCAATGTGTTTCATTTAAATAAACTCACTCCTGCTAGGGTCTGTTAGTTACTGTGTCTCCCCTCGTAGGAACACACGTCTCATATCAGTTTAAATGATCATATCCAAAAGACCCCTTCAGGCATGAGTGTAAATGGCTGAATATCAGGCCCTTGGCTAAGACAGAGTTGGAGTCTGTCTTGACACTTACTCCAAGACTAGAACTTTTTGCCCCCAGTATGCCATGATCCTCCTTAACTTCACTGGACTTTCCTTTTCACCTCTGCAGTTTGAAGCAGATGAGAAGGGGAGGCTATGCATCAGGATCCACACCCCTACTTGAATAAGAGGAATGTCATAAGATTTCCTTGGTTAAAAAGTGTTTCTTGCGAAAGCGAAGTTTGAAAACCTCAGGGTTACACAGGGCCAGATGAATTTTAAGGGTCCTTCCAGCTCTGACATTCTGAAATTCTATGACTAAGAGCTAATTTGTTCAAATCTAAACCCGCAGTAATTGCACAGAACTTGATTGAATTTTCTGAGCAAACATAGCGTCACTGTCTGCCCCAATAAGTATTTAGCCATGGCCCCAGTTTATTGATTTTGTGCAGTATCAATATTTCTTGGTGCAGTTTCCAGCACTGACTGGTAGGTGCATGATGACGTGAAACATGTGGGCTCAAGATGCCCACCCAGGAAAGCCACAGGTGGTTGTTGGTGTGTCCACCTGGCTTGGGCTGGCACACAGACTGCACCAACCCCTCTGGCTAGTGCTGGGCACATGCAGGGGTAGCATGACTGCCTTTGAAAGGGGCATGCTGGTTGGGTGGGTGGATCAGGTTGCCCTAAAAGCTCAGGGATGCTGTAGCCAACGGGTCACAAAGAGAACAGCAGTGAATGGGGCTTGCTTTGTACAACTTCACTTTGATGCAAATCATCCCTGAAGGCTACTGCCTCACTTAGTATTTCATTCATTCATTCATTCTTTCATTCATTCTACAGAGAGTGCGTGCTCTGTGCCAAGCTCTGTGCTAGAACTAAGAATATAGACATGAACAAGATACAGTCCAATATCTCCCAAGAATCTCATTTGTGAATCAGAATTGTGGTACAGTCAAGGGGGCAGTATGTGAACCAAAGTCAAGAAATATTGATGCTGCTCAGCATCAACAAACTTAGGCTATGGATAAATATTTACGAGAAGAAATAATTTGGTAGGAATATTACTGCATATGCACACTTTTAATTATTCCCACTGGCAAAACTGATGAATCAGAGACCTTTTTTTGTATACAGTATTCAAAATGCAAAGAAGTCGTATAATTAGTTCAGGTAAAACAACTTGATTGTTTCCTAAGTATAACTCTGAAAAAATACAAGTTAATTTAATACTTTCTGTTTATCTTTTAGTTACACATTCTCCATGACAGAGTTTTATTTGTTGGTGATGGTTGAGAACATTGTATTTTGGAGAGAATTAAAACATTTACTGGAAGAGAAAGGAAGATTGGTTCCTCTCTTTGATGCTGCCATGACACTAAGCCTGTCATTCCCAAACAGAGATACATTCGTGTATGTTTGTGAGTTCTCTTGATCATTTGTCTTTTATATATCTGGACTTTCATACATGCACCAACCATACACAAAGCACCTTCTCTGACGCGTGCACTGGGCCACGAGTGGGAACACTGGAAAGATTAGAGCATAGCCCCTGCCCTTGAAGGGCTTACGCTCCATAAGGGGAGCCAACAAATAACTCGAGGACTTTATGATGAGTAGCATAACAGAGGTGTGGACAAAGGGAAGCTGAGAAGAACAGGGACTAAGAGATGAGGGTATGTGGAGAAACTTTAAGAGACAAGGTGGCCTATGGTGGGGAGTGGTGGGGAAGGTCTGAAGATCGACCCTATTCATCATTGTGGGGCTAGACGGAGCCATCCTCTTTCTCCAAACTCTGTTTTGTTTTAATCAATAGAATGTATTTATGAGAACCACAGAACTACACTGCAAGCAGATCAGTCTGTAGCTGGGATTAGCCCAGTAGCCTGCATCAGTTAACTGCTTCAATTTAGGATGAAATATAGCCACTCCTTTTGAAAAACACAATGCAGGGAGGGGGGTGGTCAGAGACTGGTTCCTATCCCCTAACCTTAGCTTCTTGAACATCGGATTTTCCTTACCTACCCAGCACGCCTATGTAGCAGAGTTATTCTTTTATGGGGGCAAAGTGGTTTGAGTAGCACTGGGTATCATGGTGGCTTTCAAATTATTCACATTCCAAAGGAGGTTTAATGATTTCCAAGATAATTGGTTGTAGAAATAAGTCCTTCTAAAAACCCAGCAATAGAATGTTCATGATGCCACAGGATGATTCAGAACATTTGGCCTTAATTACTTTGATTGTCCGCCAGGATTTAATATATGAATATTACATTGCGATCTTCAATTTAATTTCTTGTGTAAATGGATTGTGGCAGAATCCTGTAGTCCTGAACTGGCACATAATTCAGCGTGGGAGACACTATCTTAACTCATCTCATTACTCAAGCCATTTGTTGTCCTTCAGGCTTTGACAGCCAGGAGAGGGGAAAGTAGCAGAGGTGATGTGATCTCTCAACCTGGGTCCAGACAGACATGAGCCATAGTCTCTACCGATTACGTTGTTACACAGACACAGACAGCACTTATTTTCAGAAGAAGAAAAAAATGCCCCCATCAATGTGCAGCTGTGTGCTCTGGTCTTTCTTAGCATAATGGAGTGGAAAAGGCTGGGGCATGCATGCAAGAGACCTGAGTTCTAGACCTAAGTTGGCCACTAACTTGCAGTATGATCTTGGACAAGCCACTTAATTTCTCTGAGCTTTTGACTCCTCATCATTAGAACTACATAATCTCCAAGTGCTTTCCAGAGTGAAGGTTTTCTGACATATTAATATCACGTGGCAAATCTGACAGTTTTGGCACCATGGCTAAAAGAAGGTTGTTTCTATCCATCCTGTGAATAATAAGCAGGCCCCCAAGAATGGGCAAAGTTTGAGGGAAGGGAGAGAGAGACAGGACAGATAAGTGGGAGGGAAGAAGGAAGGGAAGGTGGAGAGAACAGCCCTGCAGCCTTAGTGAGCTATCCCTCAGGGCCCAGGTGAGCTAGTTAGAACCTTAGCAAAATGGGGGACATTTGAGGCTGGGAAGCTTGATGGAACTTAGATGAAGAAAATGAGACCCAAAAAACATTAAATGAGAAGCCACAGTGCTGGAGAATTTATTTGTACCACATAAAACAGAGAGCTTGCATCTAGAATGTATAAAGAACTCCTAGAAATGAGTATGAAAAAGACAATCTAGTAGGATAAAATGGACAAAAGACTTAAATGGGAATTGTACAAAAGAGTATATCCAAAAGGCCAATGAACATATGAAAAGATGCTCAACCTCATTAGTCAACAGAGAATTGCAAATCAAACCACAATGAGATACCACTGCACACGCACCAGAGTGATTAAAATGTAAAAATCTGACAATACTTACTGTTAATAATGATTTGGCACAATGGAAGAGTGAAAATTGATACAAACTTTGAAAAACTGGCAGCATCTAGCAAATGGAACGTGTGCTTATGACTCAGTGATTCCATTACTAACAGAAATGCAGGCACATGTGTACCAAAAGTCAAACAAAAATAACTATAGTAGTGTTAGTCAAACAGCCCCAAACTGAAAATGCCCATCTGCAGTAGAATGGTTAACTCAGTTGTGGCATATTCACAAAAGGGAATATTATACAGCAATGAGAAGGAACAATATCAATTTTATGCAACAACATGGATGAATCTCACAAACATAATATTGAATGAAAGAAGCCAGAAACAAAAGCGTACATACTGAATTATTACATAAAAGTCAGTAACTGGCAAAGCTATAATGTTTAGTGATGCATGGTAAGGTGTACAAGTCTAAATAAAAACAAGGAAGTGATTTTTGGAAAAGTCAGAAAAGTTGTTACCTTTTAGTAGGGGAGAAAGGAGTTATGATTAGGGAAGGGACACAAGTTGGGCATCAGGGTGCTGATAATATTCTATTTTTAACTGGGTAACAACATGGGTTGTTTCATTGAACAAGTTGTGCATTTATGATTTATGCACTTTTCTCTATGTGTGGTATATTTCACAATTTAAAAAATAAAGCTTTAAAAATGCAGAGATTGAAAAAAGTCAAAGCTAAATCTTTGTTTCAGACTAATGCGACTTCAATTTCTATCCATTCTCTCAGGACCCTGCAGATTCTAGACTCTTGGCAAAGAGAGGACAGAGTTTGTGTCTCATTTCTCTCAGTATCTGCCTGTCACAATCTTCCAACTTTAAAGCTAACCTGACCCCAGTTGGTACCTAACAGCCACCAGCCAATTGACTGGAGTCAAAGACACCTTGTTCCTGCTACTTTCTAGTTCCCTCTCATTTCCGCATTCTCAAACTATTCTTGTTCCATTTCAGTTCCATCTTTCTCCTGAGTCTTTATTCTGTCTTCTGTTTGCAGCCCTGTTCCTTCCTTTTGGACTAATGGCTGAGTGACCCAACTGGATTTCCTTGGCTTGAACCTGAGCAAGCCCTCTCTCTCTAAAGACTTGAATGCCTACTCCCTTCACTGAGTGGTTTCTTCTGTTCCTGGCCAACTCAGATAGGGTATCTACCACCTCCCCATCCCTAGATCTTAAAGGGTTAAAGTGCCTTATCTCAAACCCTTAGGGCCAGATATTTCGAAATCCAGAATTTGGGGAATTTTATCAAGGTAATCGTGTATTTGCCAATATCACATAACACCTCTAGCAGGCTGCAGCATAGCTCCCCATAATCAAATACATTAATATTTTTGTCATGAAATATATGAATATTCACGCTAAGTGGGATAAAGAAAGACTATTATAAGTTAAAATGAGTTTTAACATCAAACTTATGGGAAAGTTTTCGGTTTTCAGAGCTTTGTGGTTTGGGAAGTGAAAATAAGAACTAGGAGCCCAATGATTGTTTGGTGGATGGATGGAAAGATGGAAACATAGATGTACACAATGAATTACATGTGCTTATCATCCCAAGTGACAAATGTGCATTTAACAAGAGTCTTCATCACTTTAACCAATTGTGGGCACATCAGATTCCACTGCTGGCAACAGGAACACTAATAGAAAAATCCACCACATAGGTCTGCTGCCAGATCATGGATGGCCTGCCTGGGGTTAAGTGGCCATCCCTGGGCCACTCTTCTGCATAAAACATCCATCCAGCCCTTTTTCCTGGCTGTGAGTGAGGCAGGCCTAACTAGAAGGGAAAGTTATGGGCATGGCAGGTACCTGGGGCTAGTCTGTTGGGTCCAGTTGGAAAGGAATGGATGGGCTTCAAGCACCAATTTCAGGTGGCCCTCCTTGAATAGTATTGCTCTCAGCAAGGCTTTGCAAAGGTATTGAGTGGAATTAGTTCGAGATCACCCTTCCCAGCAAGTACTCAGAGTGCAGTAAGTATGTATTTCTAGGAAAGGGTACAGCTAGGTGTTTTTTTACTTCCAGCCACCTGGGAATGTGGATACTATATAGCTTATTGTCCTGGGATGCTTCAGAGGCAAAGCAGTGAGTTCCAGGAGATGGTAGCAAGGGACTAGAGCATGAGTCAAAGCCAAACCTTCAGGCTTCCCAACCCAGGAGACACCAAAGAATCATGGGAGGCCTCATCAGGAGAAAACCATGCAGCCACTTCCAGGACCGATGCCTAGAGGAGAAGCTCAGGGGAAGGTGGATTTGAGGAGAGGTTAGGAGGCTCAGCCTTAGAGCTCCAAGAAACTGGGTTGTTTGCTCCTAGAAGATGGAAACTGAGTTACCAGCTAGGCATCTCCCATAGCTCTGCCCCAAGCTTTTCAATCTTAAAACAATAAGATAGGACTTACATGAGCTCTTTCGTCTTTTTCTGCTCTGCTTTCCAGAGCTCATAAATCTATGATTCTCTTTTAAATAACCTTTGGTTTTTTTCTCATAAGAGTAATACATGCTCCTTGTTGAAACTTTGAAAAGTCAAGTAAATATATAAATATTTAGACTCACCTATCATCCTACCCACCTCTCACACATTTGCGTGTATTACGTTTCTGCTTGCTTGCTTTTATTTTCCATGTCTTTATAAAATTGTGATCATAGACTTTTGTATTTTGAGTTAGACACTTAAGTATATTGTGAGCATTTCCCATGTCACCACAAAAGCTATCATTCTAGTCTAATTTGAACATCCACCAGACATTGTGGGGCATACCTAGCAAGGATAAAATGTGTACCCTGCCCTTATGGAACTTATACTCTTGTTGAGAAGATGAGGTTGATATATATGGAACCAATAGTGATA